>NW_025249399.1:0-2249 GCF_018294505.1 Triticum aestivum | reverse complement strand
CGGATACCTGGGTGTTGGCGCATCTGATTAGGCAAAGAAAACTAAAAAAATCTATGGCGAGTGATAGGCGTCACTGCATCGGCCGGAATTTTGGCCAGTCGCACCGCGCGTATGATTCGCTGTATAAGAGAGGGTATGCGTGAACAGCACAACGAAGGTAGGTCTCCAGACACTGATTCACCCGTTCCGTCCGCCCATCTGTCTGCGGATGATACGATGAGCTCATAAGCAATTCGGCGCGACAGAGTTTGAACAGCTCCTTCCAGACGTTACTTGTGAAGACTCGGTCCCGGTCTGATATAAGAGCCAACGGTAAGCCATGCTGGCGAAATATCTCACACATGAATAGTTTGGCCACTTGGGGAGCTGTGTAAGGATGCGTCATAGGCACGGAATGGGCATACTTCGAGAACTTGTGGACGACCACTAAGATCACATCATATCCACAGGACTTGGGTTAACCCTCAATGAAATCGAGTGATACGACTGACCATGGTTTCTTTGGAATCGGTAGTGGCTGAAGGAGGCCTGCCCGTGATACCCTTTCTGTTTTTGCTTGTTGACACACCATACAGCTCTACACTGCGTCCTTAACTTGCTTCTTTAATCCCTTCCAGGCGAATAGCCGTTTGATGCGACTGTAGGTTGCATGAAATCCGGAGTGCCCCGCGGGAGCACTTGAATGCAACGACTTCATCAAATGGTGTTGTATTTGTGTGTCCCCTCCAGTCCAGATTCTTCCTTGGAAGTGAAGAACCCCGTCCCGTACTGTGAACTCTGGTTCGCTGGCCGGGTCTAGGGCTATGTTGGTGAGCTTCTTCGTGGCACTGGGATCATGCATGTAGCTGTTCTTGATTGCTTCCAGCCAAGCTGGCTAGCATATTGAAATTGCTACTAGCTCTCCTCCTTCAGCATGATCGCCTCGAGATAGAGCATCAGCAGCTCGGTTAGACAGCTGACAGCCCCGCCTTGTACTGGATGACGAACTGCGACCCCACCAGTTTTGTGAAGGCGCATTGCTGAATCGGGGTGTGCAATCTCTAGTCGGTTAAATGCAGTAAGCTTTTCTGATCCGTGCGCACCACAAATTCTGCGTGCTGTAAGTATAATCTCCACCTGTTGACCGCAAGCAACAGGGCCAAGTACTCTTTTTCGTAAGCTGATAGCCCCAAATTTCGCGGGGACAGCGCTTTGCTCAAATACGCAATTGGGTGCGAGTTCTGCATAAGGACTGCTCCAATACCCATGCCGCTAGCATCAGCTTCAACCACAAATTTCTTGGTAAAGTCTGGCAGAGCCAACACCGGGGCTTCTACTAATGTTTGCTTGAGCGCATGAAAGGCTGCATCTGCTGTTGGATTCCACACGAAAAGGGTGTTCTTTGTGAGGAGATCTGTCAGAGGCTTGGAGATGATTCCAAAGTGTTTGAGAAACTTCCAGTAGTAGCACGCTAGCCAAGGAAACCCCCGAGTTGTTTAATTGTGTCTGGTACAGGCCAATCTTGAACAGTCTGAACCTTGCTCTTGTAGGTTGAGACCCCGCCTTTGCTCACATAGTGCCCCGGGTAATTGATGCTCTGCTGCACGAACGAGCATTTGGACAGTTTGACGTAGAACTGATGCTTCCTCAACAGTTGCAATACTTGCGCGAGTAGGGTTCGGTGTTGTTCCATTGTCTTTGTGAAGACCAAGATGTCGTCCATGAAAACCACAACACCTTTTCAATTGTCATTGTCAACCTGGTCGCCTCGCAGCAAGCGACATCGACGAGATGACGATCTCCTCGACTCCGACATGAATATTTGCTGGGTTATGATCACGTCACGGTGTCATGCATTTTGTATTTGCATGAACCTATATTTCTGTCTAGTTTACCATGTTAGGGCATCTCTAACACGGACCTCTAAAACGGACACACTATTTGTCCGCAGACTGGTGGAGACCAGTTTGTGGACACTAATGCAAGAGCTGGTCATCCAACCATGTCCCATGAATGTCCTTCTATATATGTGCATGCCCCGGTGGTGGCGGCGTGGGTAGCTCGGCGGCTCGGCGGACGGTGCTCTGCGCGCGCCTCGGCGTGCCTTGTCCCCCGCTCGGGTTGGTGGTGGTCCAGGCTGCAGGTCCCACGGAGGCGGCTGCTCCTCCAGTGGCGCGACGGCTGGGCGGCGTGGCGAGTAGGCGCGGCAATGGCGGCGGCCTCGTGACGTCCAGCGGTGGGTCGAGGCTAGGCGGCTGCGACCACTCTAT
>NW_025249398.1:1169-2249 GCF_018294505.1 Triticum aestivum | reverse complement strand
GCCAGGCCCACAGCTACATCCACTCCGTGTAGACTCGACGCGTCCGTTTCCCCCCTCCGGGTGCCGGCGGCGGCGCCGTTCGTGAGGGGGGCCACGCACCGGAGACGCGTGCCGCCTCTTCGGACATGCCACAACACCACCCCGCATGTATGAGGGCCCGGTACGACGCTCCGGTGGCATTGCTACCCCCCAGGGCCCCCGTCCCGCCTAACCCTGTAGCGTTTGACCACGGGATCTAGCCCTTTGACTTTGCACGGACGGGCTTTGACCAGTGGACCTCTCCACCCGGTTGTGTCGGGTCGGCCCAGAGGGACACCGGGGAGCAACATCCGGGCCAGGCCCACAGCTACATCAACTCCGTGTAGACCCGACGCGTCCGTTTCCCCCCTCCGGGTGCCGGCGGCGGCGCCGTCCGTGAGGGGGGGCACGCACCGAAGACGCGTGCTGGGCGTTTGCAACCGCCTCAACACTTCCAGACTTGTGAGAGGCCGCCTACGCAAGATTTTACGGTATGCTACCCCCCGAAGGCCGCCGGCCACAGTCATAGACGTGCGAAGAGCAATCCGCGTAGAGGGAAGTGTTCAGATACTTCTCCATCACAAAAAATTATGAAAAATTACCATCAGTCCTATAGCACATGTGCCCACGTTGTGCAAAAAACCCATGATTTTATCGCGCTCCAAGTATTTGATAATATTCACGCTGCATCGTTACCGCAGAACGTCTACCACCGTTTCATTGCCGTCCGTGAGGGGGGCCACGCACCGGAGACGCGTGCCGCCTCTTCGGACATGCCACAACACCACCCTGCATGTATGAGGGCCCGGTACGACGCTCCGGTGGCATTGCTACCCCCCAGGGCCCCAGTCCCACCTAACCCTGTAGCGTTTGACCACGGGATCTAGCCCTTTGACTTTGCACGGACGGGCTTTGACCAGTGGACCTCTCCACCCGGTTGTGTTAGGTCGGCCCATAGGAACACTTTGGAGCAACATCCGGGCCAGGCCCACAGCGACATCCACTCCGTGTAGACTCGACGCGTCCGTTTCCCCCCTCCGGGTGCCAGCGGCGGCGCCGTTC
>NW_025249398.1:0-1159 GCF_018294505.1 Triticum aestivum | reverse complement strand
TTGCACGGACGGGCTTTGACCAGTGGACCTCTCCACCCGGTTGTGTTAGGTCGGCCCATAGGAACACTTTGGAGCAACATCCGGGCCAGGCCCACAGCTACATCCACTCCGTGTAGACTCGACGCGTCCGTTTCCCCCCTCCGGGTGCCAGCGGCGGCGCCGTTCGTGAGGGGGGCCACGCACCGGAGACGCGTGCCGCCTCTTCGGACATGCCACAACACCACCCCGCATGTATGAGGGCCCGATACGGTGCTCCGGTGGCATTGCTACCCCCCAGGGCCCCCGTCCCGCCTAACCCTGTAGCGTTTGACCACGAGATCTAGCCCTTTGACTTTGCACGGACGGGCTTTGACCAGTGGACCTCTCCACCCTGTTGTGTCGGGTCGGCCCAGAGGGACACCGGGGAGCAACATCCGGGCCAGGCCCACTGCTACATCCACTCCGTGTAGACCCGACACGTCCGTTTCCCCCCTCCGGGTGCCGGCGGCGGCGCCGTCCGTGAGGGGGGGCACGCACCGGAGACGCGTGCTAGGCGTTTGCAACCGCCTCAACACTTCCAGACTTCTGAGAGGCCGCCTACGCAAGATTTTACGGTATGCTACCCCCCGAAGGCCGCCGGCCACAGTCGTAGACGTGCGAAGAGCAATCCGCGTAGAGGGAAGTGTTCAGATACTTCTCCATCACAAAAAATTATGAAAAATTACCATCAGTCCTATAGCACATGTGCCCACGTTGTGTAAAAAACTCATGATTTTATCGCGCTCCAAGTATTTAATAATATTCACGCTGAATCGTTACCGCAGAACGTCTACCACCGTTTCATTGCCGTCCGTGAGGGGGGCCACGCACCGGAGACGCGTGCCGCCTCTTCGGACATGCCACAACACCACCCCGCATGTATGAGGGCCCGGTACGACGCTCCGGTGGCATTGCTACCCCCAGGGCCCCCGTCCCGCCTAACCCTGTAGCGTTTGACCACGGGATCTAGCCCTTTGACTTTGCACGGACGGGCTTTGACCAGTGGACCTCTCCACCCGGTTGTGTTAGGTCGGCCCATAGGAACACTTTGGAGCAACATCCGGGCCAGGCCCACAGCTACATCCACTCCGTGTAGACTCGACGCGTCCGTTTCCCCCCTCCGGGTGCCGGCGGCGGCGCC
>NW_025249397.1:0-2249 GCF_018294505.1 Triticum aestivum | reverse complement strand
GGGTTGTGGGTGTAACAATTGTATTGATGTCCTCATCACTACTATCCCAAGTATGCTATTATGTATGGTTCCCGGTGTTTCTCTCAAGATGATCCAAGATGATCGGATATGACAATCTTATATGCAATGTGGTATGATGCTATGGCACTTGCTTACAAGCTCTTTGCTCTTTCTCTTTTGCTTAAAAGCTTTATTTCTTTTTTTTCTATGGCCACTTTTGCACAATGCACAAACCAAGATAGCAATTGTGTATATGCGGGAACAAACTTGTGACACAAGATATGATAGCAATATATGCACCACGATGATATGGTATGTATGCTATGGGAAGTATGATCACTAATGTGCACAAGTAACGTTGCCGACAATACTCAAATGGCTTGTCTCGATAGGCAAGCAACGCAAAAGTAAGGCTAGGGGTTAACAATGTAATGGCAAGGGGAATATACAATGGAGGGATACCATGATACCAAGATGATATGGAGGTTACCGTCCTTGCGATAATGAGTGGCGGTGTTTTTGATGTAGAAACCAAGATGATGGAGTCTCGTCCCTAAGTAGCCGAAACACCTTAGGAAACGAAAAAACCGCGAACTCAAAATCTCAAACGTCAAATGTCAAAATGGTGGTAGCGGAAAGCGGTGGTGGTGTTGCACTAGGCAATGCGGAAGTGGAATGATGGGCTATACACGAGTCGGAGTTGAAGTTGCCTTCCCTAAGTAGCCGAAACACCTTAGGAGAAACAAACCACAACTCAAACAAAATTGGGTTAAGTTGGGGTGGAAATGTATGGTGGGCACGTCTATGCGGAAGTGGTGGTGGTGGTTGATGAAGAAGAAATTGTCCCTAAGTAGCCGAAACACCTTAGTAGACGCGAATCACTACTCAAACAATCACTAATGCTATGGGGAACAAAATGGGTTAGGTTGCGGAAGTGGTGGTGGTAATGCAGATGATGTGGTGGAAGCCCTAGGCAAAGATCCCAAAATTCCGAAAATTTGATGGTGTCAAATGGTGTTGGTGGTATTTTTGTGGGATGGGGCATGTCAATTGCTTCAAAATGAGCTAAAGAACATCAAAAACGGACTCCGAATGAATTAGTTATGACCAAAACAAAATTTCAGCCGAGTTAGTGTCAGGGTTAACGGACATCTGGGAGGAGGTCCAGCTCATCCGGGCTATGTCCGGATGATCCGGGAGTACTTCCGGATGATCCGGGCTTGTCAGCTCCGGTTTGGGAATTCGGGCGCGTTGATGAGGACATGACTACCTTGGATATGACCAAAAATATTGCATATATGCATATTTGTCAGGTGATTTCTAGTGCAAACTATTCAATAATCTATTTATGTTATCCAGAACAAAAATACTTCACACACTTTTGTGTTTTGTCTAATTGCAGGTGTATGGGACATTTGTACAATCCACATATGAAGATAAGGAAGAAAGAGATGTTTATTTGCTGTCCAAAAAGTTCTCTCACGTCACTTTTGGCCCAAGAGAAGATAGAGTCCAAGTCTCTCACGTTCTGGATTCAGATTCGGACTGCACAGACATACCTCACTCAAAACGCACACAAGTTTTTCATACGGACTTCGAATTGGGTGATTCTTTTTTTGTTGGAAACTAGATTTCGTGCACTTTCCAACCCAATTGGAATCACCTTCAAATTCGTCCGGAGCGTTGAGTTGTGGACGAAACAATCTGATGCTGCAGCAGAATCTGACTCAAACTACAAGTCCAAAGGTGTTACATCACCTCCACTTGGGCCCATTGGCCTTGTACGACCTAGATTTAGTTTTAGGCTGCCTTGGGACGTCCTCCCACCTCCTTGGCCGCCACCCCTTGCTCCTATATAAGTAGATCCATCTAGTAGCTTTTCTTGGGGATTTGTTTAGTTAAAAGTTAGCCATTGCAACTTCGTGTACTTCGTTTGTGTCCAACGACCAGACCAAGACCGCTTACGGATCCCCACCTTTATCAATACTTCATATATACTCGCAATATTCAGATTGCTTTTATCATATTCTTGCTTGTTCTTCGACTGCTTGCAGGAATAGACCTTCGTGGTCAGGTTGATTGTGCTCCAGTGTGGTCAATAACCTCTCGGAGTTGGTTTAGCGATTGCTAAGGCGCAACGTCGTGCACGTTTGTAGTCGGATCGTCAAAGTCATCTTCACCAAATCGATAGTTATCATCTCATCAAAAGATCGGGACACCCCGCCTCTATCAAGTGGTATCAGTTTTCA
>NW_025249396.1:0-2249 GCF_018294505.1 Triticum aestivum | reverse complement strand
TCATTGTGTTCCTATTTACTTGCATACAGAAGTGAGCAAAGTCGAAGTGTTTTGGGTGTTACAAAAGATTGTGAATATTTTGCTTTTATAGCTCTTTTTCTTGATTGACTCAGTTTTTATGTAATTTCAAAGCACTTCAGATGTGTTAGGCTGCAGCAGGAGGCTGGAACAGATCTTTGTGCTATGACGAGTGTTTGCTTCAGTCAATCCAAATTACTTGTAAAACTACAGTTTCATTTGTTTGTCTAATCTACATGAGAAGCTCCAATTTTATCGGCAATAGACACTGAAAAAGTACTGATTGGGTTTATAAGGGATAGTTCTGTATGGCCGTTGTGTGATGGGAAATACAGTGCAGTAGTTAATTGTCACATGGCTTCTTAGTAAAAAAAAGTTATATGATGTATGATAGCCATGCATATGATGATTTTTTGGATGGGCGATAAGCTTCCCATGTTTGTTTGTTTTTTAATTTTTCAAAATTGGACGATACTGGTCTACACTTCTATTTGGTCATATATTTTGTCCATTTTGGTTCTTAGTGTGGGAAATACGGTCATTGTGTTCCTATTTACTTGCATACAGAAGTGAGCAAAGTCGAAGTGTTTTGGGTGTTACAAAAGATTGTGAATATTTTGCTTTTATAGCTCTTTTTCTTGATTGACTCAGTTTTTATGTAATTTCAAAGCACTTCAGATGTGTTAGGCTGCAGCAGGAGGCTGGAACAGATCTTTGTGCTATGACGAGTGTTTGCTTCAGTCAATCCAAATTACTTGTAAAACTACAGTTTCATTTGTTTGTCTAATCTACATGAGAAGCTCCAATTTTATCGGCAATAGACACTGAAAAAGTACTGATTGGGTTTATATGGGATAGTTCTGTATGGCCGTTGTGTGATGGGAAATACAGTGCAGTAGTTAATTGTCACATGGCTTCTTAGTAAAAAAAATTTTATATGATGTATGATAGCCATGCATATGATGATTTTTTGGATGGGCGATAAGCTTCCCATGTTTGTTTGTTTTTTAATTTTTCAAAATTGGACGATACTGGTCTACACTTCTATTTGGTCATATATTTTGTCCATTTTGGTTCTTAGTGTGGGAAATACGGTCCACACTTTTTATTTTGTTCTATTTAATTTGGTTCTATAAGATTAAGATCCGTATTTATGTTTAATCTGGTGTTGTGCTTGTCTATGATGTCCTTCAATTTTAGGAATAGTATCTCATGTTGAATGTGTTCTTCCTTTGTCAAATTTCTGTGGTACCTACCTCAGGACTTGCCTTCAAAATAGGTAAAATTTGTATCATTGCTGAAACCTTTTTTTTTACTTGGCTACATCCTAATTTTAGCAACACTTACGGTTTCACATGATCTTTACTCTTGCTCAAACATAAAGTTACCAAATAATGCAAAAAAATTTCAACACGCACATGTGTTCAAACGGGTCTTTGTGCCATTTGGCGCAATGGGTCATGTAGTTTGTGGAAATCTTGCAAAGAGTGCTCCATGATTTCGGTGGACTCTAGCTTTTTTTAGGCGACGATGGACTCTAACTAGAAGCTGCTTGAAATTGATGGGCGTGGGCTATTTGGGCGGGTCTGTCGTAGAAAGTCCGGACTTTTAGCGAGGCGGCCCACTGGGACGGGTGGATCCCGTCCCAGAAGTAAGAGCATCTCCAATAGATGATCCAAATGTCAAAGTACTTAACTTTTGGTCTGTCTGGGGCAAAAAACGCTGCTCCAACAGACGGTCCATATGCAAAAAAAAATTGGACCGCGGCCTCCTTGTGATATAAAATACAACACCTCGTGGTGCAAATTTGCATCACGAGCTGCATCTGGTCCAGAACCAGCCGCCGCCTGCGAACGCCCAACCACCACTTCCTTTCCTTTCCCGTCCGCGCCCGTCTGCTCGCCGGAAGACCAGCCGGCCGGAATCCGCCGCTGCGACCGCCCAAAACCTCGTCGTCGGTGCCGCCACCACCCGACAACCCCGCCGCCGCCGCCCCGCGTCGCCTCCCTCGCTGGTAGCCGGCTCGCATCCGCCCGGACACCGCCGAATCGGGAGGCAGCCGGCGCGGGATTCGGCGCCTCCGGCGGTCCGGCTGCCGCGGTAGGCCTCCGCCGGGTCTTAGGCTGCCGCCGACCTCTGATACGTCCAAAACGTATCTATAATTTCTGCTTGCTCCATGCCTCTTTTGGGTGATATTGCTATGATATTTATACACTTCCATACAATTTTGA
>NW_025249395.1:0-2249 GCF_018294505.1 Triticum aestivum | reverse complement strand
CCAAACATGTTCATCTCCTCCTTGCGACTCGTGGGTGTGCCGCTTTTCTCGCAATCTCACCTGACCTGAAAAATTGACAATCGGCATAATCAATCTATGTAATTATGACTTTTTGCCACCGTCGATCCATATCGTACCATGCGCGCCACCTAACGAGTTGCAACCAATAAACCCGCTTAGCTATTAACAGATTGATTTTTTTACATGCCTTGGATTTGAAAATTAGTTGAACAGATTCCTTTTTTTAAGCTCACAGGCGTGTCTTTCCTGGGATTTCACCTGAAACGACGCAAATCATGGAGAACAGCCCCTGCCATGGTAGGTCTTATGCATCAGTTTGTTAATTTTCTACCTAATAGCTACTATAGTAGGAATCCCCTACTAGCTAGTAATCCTATGTGTGCAATCAGCAGATGTGTTATGTGTGCACATCAAAATTCATCTAGTGCTATTAATTTGCAGATTCAGATAACTTTTGTTGGAGGCGTTGGTATGTTGTGGAAAGATTCAACTAGTAATTTTTGTTGGAGGCGCTGGTATGCTGGCACATCTCGTGTATGATTGATTCTAGACAGCTCATCTGAATCAGATTATACACAAGGTGGGAGTAGATCGGGTTTTTCCCCGCATCGGCTACACTGCGATCTAGATATAATATATTTCTCTGATGAGCAGCATTTCAGTAACTAGTTTACTAACCTTTTCTGTGCCTTCTTCTGAGCCGAGGATAGCAAACGATGAAGCAGAATGCGATAAGTGCTACTGGAGCAGCTACAGATATGGCAATTACCCATGGTTTGATTCCTTTTCCTTAAGAATTAAAAATCAAGAATTCTTCTAAGGGAAAATAAATAAACATCAATAAATTATGATAAGAGAAACCATGTCAACCAAATTATAACTTCAATTGTTTGAACACCCAAATTGAAGTGAATTGGTGGTCGATCACTGATCACATACTCTTTCCTGTAGTAGTGGTGGTGGTGGTCGGCACCAGAGCGATGGATGATGGAGTGACCCGCCGCATGGGTTGGCCCTGGTAGAACAGATTCACGTCGAACCTGATGTTGCAGCGCAGCACGAGGATCTGTCCACCCAGGCGCACCGCCGTGGTGGTGTTGACCATGGCGATGATCTGCTGGAGGCACGCCAGGCAGTCCCCAGTGGGCAGATCCGGCGTGCACTGAGCCAGAGAGTAGAGCGTCCGGGTAACAGTGCTAACGGAGTCCATGACCGCGGTGGCGTACCGCCTCTCTGCGGCGGCCGCGTCCTGGGCCGTCCTCGTGAGCAGGTCGTGGACGTCCGGAGTGACGGTGCCAGGGTCGCCGAAGAAGCTGTCATTTTGGAATGACTGGAACAGCGTCTCGTTCTCGGTGATGCTGGGGACGAGGAGGTCGTCGCTGGAGAAGCCGAGGACGCACGTCTGCTGTTGTTGCTGCTGCTGCTCGCCGCCGTCGTAGTAGACGGTGGCGCCCTGCTGGAACGGGCACGCCCGCTGCGCTTCCCGGAACGAGGCGGCGAGGCAGTCCCTGCAGGCCGCGGCGTTCACCGTGTCGCCACGGCAGAGCGCGAGCGCGTACACCACGTCGGAGGCTTGGCCGGCGGTCGCGGTGGCAAACAGTTGCGACGAGGAAGACGCCTTGTTGGGGAGGGTGGCGGCGACGGCGGCAAGGTTGGACTGGTAGGTGCTGTTGGCCGTGTAGTTGCCGCCGCTGCCGCAGAGCTGCCCCGTTGCCGCTGCCGACACAAGGAGGATGCTAAGGCTTAGGAAGAGCAGGACGACCGCCATGCTATGCTTGCTTATTGTGTGCTGAAGCTCGACCGCCTCGCCTTATTGCCTTTGCATGGTCGATCACTTGCAAAAAGGAAAACAAAAGTCTTCTAGGTCCCGGCCGGTCTGTACGTTGCTTTGTGCTGAAATTCTTTCAAGCGTCGTCAATTATTTCTTGAACTGAATAAAATAGCTATTATTCACAAAGTCTTCTAGGTCCCGGCCGTCCGGCTGACACAGGAGTACGTATTATAAGAGTATCATACACTATTAATATTAAAATAACGTATATTTGTTAAAGGCAAATAATTCGATCTGGGGCCGGCCGCCCAAGTTTTCGGCCGCCATCAGATGAGATGACATTGTGTGGCCACCACATAAAATTGTCACCCAACAGAAATACTCCCTATTATTACATGAACATACGGGTCGTTCTCTCTTCCTCGGGAAGAAAAAGGGCGATCTCGCCAGCGTCTCT
>NW_025249394.1:0-2249 GCF_018294505.1 Triticum aestivum | reverse complement strand
CCATAATAGCTTGTGGCTGCACACGGAAGTTTCTAGCATGAAAATATCTCAGTTCCCTTTGAGCCTGGGTGGCGGACCTTAGGATGATCACACGGGTACTCCGGGATATCCTAGGACAACACTGGATTCCCCAGGGCCCGACAAGCAATCCACCCAGATGTGTATTAAAGTTGCCACCTTAAGTTGAACCATTAATTAACAATCTCACATCTGTCATGGATACACTCAAACCCAATCCACGTCTACGAGCATAGCATAGCAATATAAGCAATACGTAGAAGTAATTCCCAAGGTTTGAATATAACAGGGCAATAGGTTCTACCTCATCAACTACTTCCCAACCCACATGTTAATCACATCCTAATCATGCAATGTTTGAGGATTGGAACTAATGCATAAAAACTGGGTATGAAAAGGATATGATCAATGTGTTACTTGCCTTGCTGACGATCCGCAAAACCTAGGGACTCGTAGTAGCACGCTTCGCACTCCGGGAATTCTATCGCAAACAAACAATAGCATACATAAGCAATCAAGCAAAGACGCACGGGCAAAACTCAAATAAGAAGAATTGACCAGAAAGTTCAACTTAAGAACTCCGGTTTGCAAAAAGAATCAAATCAAGCGGAGCAACGAAACTCAAACTGCGAAAGAAACAAGATCCGTTTACTAATCTGAACTAAAGTCAAATTTTACAGTGCCAAAATCTTGTTCAAGTTGGTTAAACAGAAAGAGGGTTTCGAGACGAAGATCTAGGCGCTTGAATCGCCTGATTCCGATAAACGAGCGAAAAGATAAACTAAAACGAAAATCGGATCAGAAATCGCGGAAAATCCGAGAAAAAGAAAAACTGACGAACAGGCTAATGAACGAACGTTCGCTGTCTGCGATTAAACGATGAAAACCGTTCGTTAAAACGAACGTAAAACGGGCGTTCGCTAAATACCGGATCTATATAAAAAACGGATCTAGGGTTTCAAAAAAACAAAACGGTTTTCTCACGAAAACCGAGGCGGCTACCTCGGGTCCAGCGAGTCCGGCGCGGCGAGCAGCGGCGGGGCGCGGGGCGGCGGCGGCGGCAGCGAAGCGGGGCGGCGGCGGCGGGATTAGGGTTAGGGCGCGGGTGGCGGCTGGGCTGGCTCAGGGCTCGGGGTCTCGGGCTTTAAAGGCCGGCCCGAGGAGTCCTGGCCGGTTACGGCCCGAAGCCGGTTCACTTTTTTTTTGAAACCCTAGATCTGTTTTTTTATATAGATCCGGTTCGGTTTATTTTCGGTTTAGTTATTTAGCGAACGCCCGTTTTACGTTCGTTTTAACGAACGGTTTTCACCGTTTAATCGCAGACAGCGAATGTTCGTTCATTAGCTTCATTAGCTTGTTCGTCAGTTTTTCTTTTTCTCGGATTTTCCGCGATTATTTTTTATCGCGATTTCTGATCCAATTTTCGTTTTAGTTTATCTTTTCGCTCGTTTATCGGAATATGGCGATTCAAGCGCCTAGATCTTCGTCTCAAAACCCTCTTTCTGTTTAACCAACTTGAACAAGATTTTGGTACTGTAAAATTTGACTTTAGTTCAGATTAGTAAACGGATCTTGTTTCTTTCGCAGTTTGAGTTTCGTTGCTCCGCTTGATTTGATTCTTTTTGCAAACCGGAGTTCTTAAGTTGAACTTTCTGGTCAATTCTTCTTATTTGAGTTTTGCCCGTGCGTCTTTGCTTGATTGCTTATGTATGCTATTGTTTGTTTGCGATAGAATTCCCGGAGTGCGAAGCGTGCTACTACGAGTCCCTAGGTTTTGCGGATCGTCAGCAAGGCAAGTAACACATTGATCATATCCTTTTCATACCCAGTTTTTATGCATTAGTTCCAATCCTCAAACATTGCATGATTAGGATGTGATTAACATGTGGGTTGGGAAGTAGTTGATGAGGTAGAACCTATTGCCCTGTTATATTCAAACCTTGGGAATTACTTCTACGTATTGCTTATATTGCTATGCTATGCTCGTAGACGTGGATTGGGTTTGAGTGTATCCATGACAGATGTGAGATTGTTAATTAATGGTTCAACTTAAGGTGGCAACTTTAATACACATCTGGGTGGATTGCTTGTCGGGCCCTGGGGAATCCAGTGTTGTCCTAGGATATCCCGGAGTACCCGTGTGATCATCCTAAGGTCCGCCACCCAGGCTCAAAGGGAACTGAGATATTTTCATGCTAGAAACTTCCGTGTGCAGCCACAAGCTATTATGG
>NW_025249393.1:0-2249 GCF_018294505.1 Triticum aestivum | reverse complement strand
AGAATTTAGCAGCTGCGACCCGTATAGCAGAGTCCATTCAGCCTTCGCAGTCGGAAGCTGGCAGAGGTTTGCTGCAGATCAGGGATCTGCTCCGGGCAGCAGGAGATCAGAATTCAGCCGTGTCTCAGTCGCGCAACAGAATTCACAGTCGATCTGTCACTGTGAATACGGTTCAGTCGGCTCACAGCCCCAGATCGCCTCCGCGGCGCGAAGGGCGTGAGAATCGGCGAGATCAATATGGCGACAGACTCGACCGAGATGATAGGCGTCGAGTGCCCTATTCCCCTCCGAGGGGTGGGTCTTACGCTCCTCGGCAGCCAGATGATAGGCGTCAGTACAGTACAGGGCGTAGGGTTCCAGTTGACCCCAGAGAGCCAGGCTTCGACGCGCGATCCATTATCGTGCAAGGGTTGGTCGACCGGAACAGAGCCCATCGAGGCGCACTCGACAGAGATGTACCCACGAGCAGTCGAGTACATGTTTCTGGTTCTGAATGTTTCAGCAGAGCTATCAGAGCCGCAGTTATCCCCCCCAATTTCAGGTTGGCAACAGGAGTCAGCAAGTTCACTGGTGAGTCTAAGCCTGAAACTTGGCTTGAAGACTACCGAGTGGCAGTTCAGATCGGTGGAGGGAACGACGAGGTGGCCATGAAGCATTTGCCCCTCATGTTGGAAGGTTCTGCCAGGGCATGGTTGACTCAATTACCTCCTAGCAGCATTTACACTTGGGAAGATCTGTCCCGAGTGTTCATCAGAACGTTTGAAGGGACTTGCAAGCGACCAGCGGGATTGACAGAGTTGCAAGTCTGCGTGCAGAAAACTAATGAGACTCTCAGAGAGTATATTCAGAGGTGGATCACTTTGCACCACACTGTGGAAAATGTCTCTGATCATCAGGCAGTATGCGCCTTCAAAGACGGCGTCAAGAACAGAGAACTGAGTTTGAAATTTGGTCGAACCGGTGACATGACCTTGAGTCGGATGATGGAGATTGCTACCAAGTACGCCAACAGCGAAGAAGAAGACCGACTCCGAAGTGGCAAGCACAAGCCGAGTCAGTCGGAAAAAGGAAACACCAGTCGGAAACAGAAGCGGAAGGCTGAACCAGCAGCTCCTGGAGAGGCTCTGGCCGTGACTCAAGGAAAGTTTAAGGGGAAACCAAAAGGATCCTGGAACCCCAAGAAGGTAAAGGATAAAGAAGGGAACGACGTGATGGATATGCCGTGTCACATTCACACGAAGAAAGATGAAGAGGGGAATATCATTTACCCAAAGCACACCACTCGCCAATGTCGACTCCTGATCCAGCAGTTTCAGGGAAAACAGTCTAAGGACAAGGAGAAGGAGTCGGACAAGGCCGAAGACAAAGAGGACAGTGAGGGAGGATATCCGCATATCAACTCCACTCTGATGATCTTTGCAGATGTGGAAAGCAGAAGTCGACTGAAAGTGATTAACCGAGAGGTGAACATGGTTGCCCCAGCAAAGGCAAATTATCTGAAGTGGTCTCAAACACCCATCACATTCGACCAATCTGATCACCCGACTCATATTGCCACCCCCGGGAGGCAAGCTTTGGTGGTCGATCCAGTTGTCGAAGGCACTCGACTGACAAAGGTGCTGATGGATGGTGGAAGCGGGCTGAACTTATTGTATGCAGACACATTGAAAGGTATGGGCATTCCGATGTCCCGACTGAGCACTAGTAACATGAGCTTCCATGGAGTTATACCAGGGAAGAAGGCCGAGTCACTCGGCCAGATAGCTTTGGACGTAGTGTTTGGTGATTCGAAGCATTTTCGCAAAGAAAAGTTGACGTTTGAGGTCGTGGATTTTCAAAGTGCTTATCATGCCATTTTGGGGAGACCAGCCTATGCACGGTTCATGGCTCGACCATGTTACGTGTACCTCAAATTGAAGATGCCCGGTCCCAAAGGTGTGATCACTGTCACCGGTGATAGGAAAAAGGCAGAGGAGTGCTTTCAGAAGGGCTCCAAGATTGCCGATTCCCAAGTGACAGCGGTCGAGTTCGAAGAATACAAGCAAAACGCAGATCCGAGTGACTTGCTGCGATCCAAGAAGCCTGCCACAGAGTCTGCATTCCAGTCGTCCGGTGAGACGAAGCCTGTTCACATTCACCCGACCGACCCCGAAGCAGCTCCGACCCGCATCTCCACAACACTCGACCCAAAATAGGAAGAAGCGCTCATCCAGTTCCTCCGTGAGAACTGGGACATTTTTGCATGGAAG
>NW_025249392.1:0-2249 GCF_018294505.1 Triticum aestivum | reverse complement strand
GGACGGTAATTTTTCATAATTTTTGGTATGTAGAAGTATCTGAACAGTTCTCTCTATGCGGATTGATCTTCACGTGTCTACGATTGTGACCGGCGGCTTCCGGGGGCTAGCCATGTCGCCAAATCTTGCATTGGGGCCTCTTAGACGTCTAGAAGTGTGGTGGCGGGTACGCTAGGGTGTCGAAAGAGTCATAAAAATATTAAAGTGGCGTTAAATTAAGAATTTCACAAATAAGACCCATGAAAACTAGTCGATAGAAAATATGTTAGAATAATAATACTAATTAAGTAGTAAATGTAAATGCAATTAAAACCATCTTAAACTAATTTCGCACAAATGTTATGCGTTGCAAAAAATCCGCAAAAATGTAAGCCTAGTGCTTTGATCAGGCACACGGCTTATATGTCCTATAAGCCGAGTGCCTGCTTCGGGCACACGGCTTATATGTCCTATAAGCCGAGTGCCTGCTTCGGACACATGGCTTATAGGCTGCTCCTTGACGGCACCGTCAACCACTGTCGTTGCAGACACGTGGCAGATGTCTTTGCCGAGTGTGTGCTGTAAGCCGGGTGCCGTTTCCCGTAGATACCGTGTGTTTCATATAAGCCGTGAGCTTTTTTGCGAAACTCGGCTTATAGATGACCATAAGCCGAGTTCCTCGTATTTACCGGGTGTTTTTTTCTCGGGACTCGGCTTAGAGGAGCATAAGCCGGGTGCCCGAAAAAACACACGCGGCTCATAGGCTAACACACGGGAAACCGAGATTTTCCTGTAGTGATGGACGCGCCTAACTGGCTGAAGAAGTAGCGCTGGCTGCGCGCCAAGCGCTCCACGATGGTGAAGAGGTCCTGGCAGCACACGAAGAGCCCCTCCAGGTTCACCAGGTAGACGTAGTATTTGTTGTCGAACACGTCGGGCGTGTGCACGTCCAGCACGGTGCGCGCGTCGGTGCCCTTGGCCGGGCACGTTCGCCTCAGCCTGCGGAGGAGGTCGGGGCGCGGGAAGAGGCGGCCCTCGAAGGAGGCGCAGTGCTCGAGCCCCACGGTGTGCCCGCCGGAGAGCGCGACGAGGTCGGTGGCGTCGAGGTGGAGGCTGTGGTTGTGGAAGACGTCCAGGAGGGACGGCACGGCGGAGGTGGGCGCGGGGAGGCCGGACAGCACGTCCTGCGGCGTGGCGAACCGCGGGCTGTCGTGCCGGCCGAGCGGCACGCGGTACTCGGGCCCGCCGATGGCGACCACGGAGTCGCGCGCGGCGAGCGTCAGGATGTCGGAGCAGGAGACGACGGCGCCGCGGCACTCGCGCTCCAGCCGATCCCGGATGTCGTTGATGGCCTTGAAGGCGGAGGGGCGGAGCGTGAGGTTGGGCGGCGCCCGCTGCTCCCCCGGCCCCGTCGCAGCCCTGCATGCATGCATGACGCGGGCATGGCCGCACCCATGGATGCATGAGCCAAATACTGGATTGATGGGAGGCAATCAACACAGGCAAGAGAAGGCAAGGTAAGCACCTGGACGAAGCAGTCGTGGAAGTGGAGGCGGAGGAGGCCGGCGGCGAGGCCGACGTCCTTGCGGACGGCGTCCCGGACGAAGTGGCGCACGATGGACTCGGCCATGGGGCAGCTCCGCTTGTAGAAGTCGAAGGACAGGCCGCGCGTGATCGGAGGCTACCTCAACCTCAAGTCGTTCCCGCCGGCGCCGGCGGCCTCCTGCTCTGCCGCCGCATAAGCCCCAGACACCAGCGAGCAGGCCACTGCCAGCGCCGCTACTAGTGCTGCAGCGAGCAGAGGAGCACTGGCCGTCCTAGCACAAACCATCTCTCCGCGCGCGCGTGTGTCACGGACTCACGCACAAACCTGCCTTGGTTTTATACAAACGAGTCTCCTCTTGTGTTTGACACGTACGTAGGTAGACAACGCAGATGTGCTATATCCGCCATGAGTAGCAGGAGCTCAGGGACGATGCGAGTCTCTGTCCTCGATCAGCTTGGTTTTTTTTAGGGGAAATCGAGCAGCTTGGGTGGGCGCTCCACAGGGGGCAGACGAGAGGGAAGGGGAACGGGCCCAGTCGGGTGGCCCGGTGCGGGAATATTCCACCGGGCAAATCGCTGCGCAGACTAATTAGTACCATATCGGGAGTTTAATTAAAGGCCGACTAGTTTATTAGGCTGAATTCTGTCCATTTTATCGCCAACACGGGGATCATGCACGGCTGTCAGCTGCGAAAGATGCCAAAGTGCACAAATAAAAGAGGCCG
>NW_025249391.1:0-2250 GCF_018294505.1 Triticum aestivum | reverse complement strand
ATTTGCTGAAATCTAGCTCATCAATATCAGATTTGGTGGCAAATAAACATGCACTTTTCAATTTAATTTCAGAAGCAACACTAGATGGTTTATTATTAGGCTTCATTTGTTGCTCAAATTCTTTTGCCACAATCTGATTTTCACTCTTATTCTTCTCCTGTTGTGCTTTATTAGCTCTATTAATATCATCTTTCAAAATGGAATCAGGAGTCATTGGAAGCAAAGTAATATTTTTATCCTTATGAACAAGAGTATAGTGATTGTTTCTACCATGGTGTACAGAATTTTTATCAAATTGCCATGGTCTACCAAGTAATAAGGAACATGCTTGCATAGGTACCACATCACAATCAACATAATCAGCATATGTAGAGATACTAAAATGCACACGAACAGTACGTGTTACCTTAACCTTGCCGATGTTGTTGAACCATTGGATGTAGTAAGGATGTGGATGTGGTCTTGTGGTGAGAGAAAGCTTCTCCACCATCTCCATGCTAGCCAAGTTGTTGCAGCTCCCTCCGTCTATTATGACGCGCACAGAACGTTCCTTCACAACTCCCTTGGTATGGAACAAATTGTGCCTCTGATTTTGCTCAGCTTGTGTGACCTGCACACTCAAAACATGTTGAACAACTAAACATTCATACCTGTCAGCGTCTTCAGGAGCCATGTATTGCGTCTCATGATCAGAATCATCTCCACCATGTTCTTCACGTGTAATAAGAGCCAATGTCTCCTCATCATAGTCACTAGCGGACTCATATCCACCATCCGCGGTAGCAATCATCACACGCGGAGATTTGCATTCCCTTGCATAATGACCTCCTCCCTTACAACGACGACAAATAATATCACTTGTGTGCCCTGTTGATGCCATGGAAGAAGAAGAACGCTGTGCAGGCCCCGCAGGTGCGCTCTTGGCAGATAATGGTGGTTGTGCCTGTTTTTTTGTATCACGGCTGGAGGTGGCACCGGATGGAGGTGCTGGTGCAGTTGAAGTAGAAGATGCACGTGGTGTCCATGATGAAGGTCGGCCTGCAGAAAAGTTAGTTCGCCCCAATGCTTGTCGATCCTGCACTTCACGTTCAGCTTTACAAGCAAGATGGAATAAACGAGTGATATTAGTATACTCCTTATAGTCTAGAATGGTCTGAATCTCTCTATTTAATCCACCCAGAAAACGTGCAAGCATAGCACCACCAATCCGTGTCAATATACCACCACCGATCCATATCCATATACTACCACCGGTACCACCACCGCTGCCATATACCACCACCATATATTCACCACCAATCCGAGTTCCTTGCTTATTAGGGTTGTTTTCGAGATCCATCTAGATTCCGATTCGTGTTTCCTTGCCGGAGTAGGTTTCGGAAAAAAAAAGAGTCGGGTAGCCACGCTCCGTTTAGGCCCAAAATTTTTTGAAAACGCATTTTTTGAAAAATTTTCTGGCTATCCTATTTTTAGGTGTTTCTGAGTGTTTTGAGACAGGTGCCATTATAGGAAGTTTTTTTTTTGATCCGTTTCCAGTTTTTGGGTCCGGGCAGTCGAAAAAAAAAAAAATTGGTCGAAAAATTTCGTGCCCATCCTGTCAGTTTGAGCTAGGAAGAGTTTTGAGACACTCGCCATTATAGTGATTTTTCGCAAAAAAAAAAGCAGCGCAAAAAAAAAGAGCGAAAAAAATAAAAATTCAGAGTGTGCTTTTCCCTTGTTTAGGTGCCGCGCCGTGATTTTGTTGGTGTTCTAGGCTCGCGTCTCTAGCACAGTCTAGCCTAGGACCAGCACAGTACCGTCGTTGAGCGTTTATTCAACTTTGCATCTCTGAATTGATTATTGCTGACCCTTTTTGCTACCATAGTATAAGCCTTCCCAGCTCCACATACATCTACGTCGTGCGTTTGACTCTCCCTGGTAATCGCTCTATCCAAGCTTTGAGAGTTTTGACTACAACGGTTGTCGATCACCGCCTGTTGCTGGGTAAGAACTGGTAAGAATTTGAGTTTTGCTTGACGGATTTGTGACACCCACCACCTCCACTTGTTCGTAGTCTGTAGGATCATATTCTTGTGTGTTTCTATTGCTGCTAACCATGCCAGGATCACAAGCCGACGAGATTGGCTGGGAGAATTTATCGAACAAGGAGCTTCATGATAAGTTTCAGCAAATGATGACTGAACAGGTGCAAGATGTGCTGAACAATTTTGAAGAGGCCATGGAGAAGATCACTGGCCTTGAGAAGACGTT
>NW_025249390.1:0-2250 GCF_018294505.1 Triticum aestivum | reverse complement strand
CTATCATGTTCATTAAGCAAGTTTAATCTGTCTCATGTAAACTTGTCTGTCCGTTTGGACCAGCTAATGCAACACGGGTAAGCTGTCTTTGTGTTTAAAAACCATTACCACTAACCTGGCACCTTAGTTTTATCTGTTCCACACGCTAGAAAATCGGAACAGATTAGCCACATGCGCTTTGTCTAACATGGAAAAAAGTTTAGTCCTCCCTAATCTTAGTTAAAATTAGCGAGTTCACTAGACGTCTTGTGCATCAGCTTTGCGTCGCGCAGTGTGGTTCACTCTCCACCGTCTCCTATCTGCATTAAATTCGACTGTTCCTGTCCATGGCGGACTACCCGTCCTCATTTACTGCGGCGCCTGCCCCAAGCATGCTAAGCGCAGTGTTGTCAACTCACTAGCTGTAGCTACAGCGTGCACTGCTAGGCATGGGCACTCACACTTCTCTCCACCATGAACCAATTTGCTAATCGAAGACCAACCCAAAACCTTGGCAGGATGACAACCCGGCAAAGAACCACGTATGATGTCTGGTAGACAGACTGATGAACGGTACCGCACGAGCACCCCTCTCCCACAAAGGAATGCAGTATTAACATCACAATTCGGTACATGAACAAATGCAGAGCCAAAATTAAAAAAAATGCAAATGGTAAATTCAATTGAAACATAACAATCCGCCTCACAACAATGGCACTCAGCAAACACAAATTTTCACCCAACTAACAATCTTCAACAAAATGGTCCATGTCCAATAGTAAAGTCGCATTACACAGTTTGCGATTACATGAAACGGCACATAAATAAGGATTTCCTGAGTTGGAAACTCTTTGGCTAACAACAACAACCATCCAATGAAAGTTAGCTTCAAATGGTCCAGTGTCCTTACCACACACAATTCAGAACACCACATTCAAACATTTTGGCAATTTCCTTGGCTCCTTCCGAAAATCTCCTCTATCAAGACATGTTGTGCTTTTGCACTCCACAAATCTTGCAAACGCGGACCTCTTCAAATGTTGCTCACAAGGCAGTTTATCCTAACCCTGTATCGTTTTTTGAACAAACAGGCAAACGAATCAAAGGTGGGGCCAAAACTTGTTGTCAACTGAACAAAATGACAGCCTAATCATAAAAAGAGACTCGGTCTACATCAGGGTCTAGTATTCAGGCCACATCATTTCTAGTCTGATAATCAACAGAACAAAAATAAATGGCCTGAATCCTAAACCCTAATGTATGTTCATGGGTGTTCCAATCATCATCATCTACTGAGAAAATGAAAAAAAATATACTATGGCTGATCACAAAAAAAAAATTACTAGGACAGAAGATACCCGCCAAAAAAAAACTAGAACACAAGATAAAAATGAGGCGACTAAAAACAGACTAAGCTAAAAGAAAGCTTCATTATTTTTACTCTGATGATGTGCCGAACAAAAAGAAACGGCCTGCACACTAAAATATATTGTGCGTTCATTTATTTTCCATTCATCGTAGGCTAGCGATGGAGGAAAAAGGGTTCATCCTAAACACTGCCTTTTTCCGATTAAGATAAATCTAACGTTTTTTAGTTCCAAATACACAACCAACTACCCATGATTAATTCAACAATGATAGGGTGGACGGAACAATAGATCAAATTTCTCTAGATATACTACACATGACCGGTGAATCCAAGTCGGTCGGATCTAAGGCATAAGAAAGTGTTTCTAACACAAAGCAATTAAATACAGTCATGATCAAGGCATAAGAAAGTGTTTCTAACACAACCACAATGCATCATGCCTAATGACAAACTAGCTTGAGATCCACTTCAGGTGTTCAAGACCACTCTAAAATCAGTGCGCCACCGACCATTTCATCGTACATCATGTACAAAATAAAACAAAATCTAGCATGCAATACCTCTCATAAAACATATGACCTAGATAAGGATCTCCTTTTTCCATGAACAATAAATAATAGCTACAAAGGAAAAAAAACAAGAACAACACTGATTTCGGTGATCCCAAAATAGTGCTATGTCACAAATATCCTTCCATATCACAAGTGGTACACAAAATTCCATCAAAAACAACAGAGCATGGAGCAGCGCTAAGACAATGGTAACCAATATGAATGATTAGCCCCTGAACTTACTGAAGCATGCCACGCTGTTATGACTATGGAGTTATCTATATCATGCTACACCGACCGTACCCGATGAGATCATGAGAAGTAATAGCATTGCAGTTTTCGGCAAAAAAA
>NW_025249389.1:0-2250 GCF_018294505.1 Triticum aestivum | reverse complement strand
TAAAATCTGACAATGCATAACCGCTCTTTGAGTTGCTTACTATCATTGGGTTGTACACGCGCTTGCATAATTCCACCCTACAAGTGAAAGGCCAGAAGAAGGATCATTGTGTTGAGAAAACTCAGACGGTGCTAATTGGACAGTAGTGGTGGGCAGGGAATATGCCGTCACCTCGTGATCGATCAGAAGGCTGTCGAAGCCAAACGTCGTGCCGTTTCTTGGGTTGAAGGAGTGCCACATGCGTGAGATGCGCACCTGAACTCTGCACCTGTGCGCCATTGACGGGTTCAACTGAGACAATGGGATGAACCCATCCTCAGCTTCACCGATTTTGGCCTTGCTGGCTTCAAGCTTAAGCTCTACATACATGTGGAGACAAATGAATAAATACAGTGATCAATCTTTTGTGTTGTCACTGTGCCAGGCCCAACATTGCACAGAAAGCTTAAGAATGTGCAGCAAATTTTTTGG
Organism: Triticum aestivum; assembly: GCF_018294505.1. Classification (NCBI taxonomy): domain Eukaryota; kingdom Viridiplantae; phylum Streptophyta; class Magnoliopsida; order Poales; family Poaceae; genus Triticum; species Triticum aestivum. The sequence continues at coordinate 1,779 of NW_025249389.1, read as the reverse complement.
ACCACACGGTTCGAACACTTTTAGTCATCGAACGTCTGTCACCAAATGTCCATGGACAGTGGGCCATGCTGTCTGGAAGTCCGAATTTTATCAAACCGGCACAAAACCGGAGGAGGTTGGGAGGAGGGAGGGGGCAATCCTATACGACGACCACGTGCGTGTGTCATATAGTCGAGGCTTCACTGTAGACTCCTCCAGATGGGCGGGACCACATAGCATCTTGTCTGTTTTGGTTTTTTCTCTTCGCTTATTTTTATTACTATTAATTTTGGACATTTTATTTTTTATAGCTTTTGCAATACATGGTGAGCTTTTTTCCCAATATACAGTGATTTTTTTTAAAATACATACTGAACATTTCTTTAGCATACGATGAATATTTTTGTTATATACTCTCCAGAAACACAGCAGGTCAACATCGTCATATATATACTTAGACTGACCATCGGTAGTAATGGAATCAAGCTGCTAAAGGTGTATCAACCACATGGAAATTGGAATACACGACAGGTTTTCATCCCTTCTATGAAGTTTAGAGCCAATAGATGGACTGCGGATATCACTTACAACAGGTGATGTGCCAGCACTCAAACAACTCCGTCTTAAGTCAGGCCCAATGAAGGTGATGGCCGATTTTTTTTTTTTTGCACTCTTAAGAGTTGAGCATTTTCCAGACCGTGCACACCTCCAAGTCGAAATTGATTGTTACAGAGCAACTTCAGGTCGGCTGGTGGCTCTGAGGTCTTCTGTTGAAAAAGAGAAATCGACTTGCGCCACACTGGGACTGAACGTGCTGCTCTTGTGCACTAATACTGAATGCAAACCAAAATGCTGCCAGGAAATGCACACCGCATGATTCATCATCACTTGCTATTAAGAATTGATAGGAACAACAGTACGTACATGCTTGAAAAGAAAATGCACAGCTAGACAATTACTGAAAAAAAAAGGTATCAACTTCTATCAAATTATCAGTGCGTAACTTGTATATAGTTCTGCAACTAGCAAAAATATGCATGTGCGTGTGCTTCAAATATCTGAGAGGAGCAAGTAGCCCAACATACAATGATAAGCAATCTAACTAAAATCCCTAGAATTCTAGAAACATTTACCCAGGCGCTCGTAGAAATTTCAGAGGTTCAGATAGAGTGACTTACAGAATTCAACACCAAGGGATGAACAATTTCTCACGGAAACTTGCCACTTTGTTTCAGCATTTCTATCTTCCTCTTCGTTGAGTATATGTGTTACGTGAATATTATATATTGGGCCTGTCTTATAGTTCCTTATATAGTTGAGGTCCGTGACCCACCTTTATACATCATATATACGTGCCTATGCACAAACAACAATACATCATGCAATTCACATAATCCACATGGTATCAGTTTTTAGGTTCTAAACTTAGTCTTCCGCCGCCGCCGCCGCCGCGCGCCTCCTCACGCGCCGCCGCCACCACGCCACCGCCGCCGGTGCGCACCTCCTGCGCCGGCCGCCGCCGCTCCTCCTTGCCGCCGCGCATCCCCTTCCTCCCGCGCCGCCGCATCCATCCGCAGGCCGCGCTCCCTTCGAGCCGCCCGCCTGCTTCCCTCCCGCGCCGCCGCACCCGTACTGTCGCCGCGCCTCACACTTGCTAGCCGCGCGGCCGCGCCTTGCATCGCTAGGCAATCCCCGCATCGCCCCGCATCGCCAGCTCCACGTGAAGACCTAGTCAAACCATTGGGCATTAGTAGTACTAGTACGTGAGCAATTCCACAAATCAACTCATTCTTTGAGATC
>NW_025249388.1:0-2250 GCF_018294505.1 Triticum aestivum | reverse complement strand
TTAATGGACACATCCCTCGAGAACTTGGTCATTTGGTCAACTTAAGGTACTCGCTCCTTAGCTACAACAAGCTTATAGGTTACATCCCAAATAGCTTAGGAAATTTGACAAAACTCACTACCTTATACCTCGGCATGAACCAACTTTCTGGGCAAATTCCACGAGAACTAGGTTTGTTGTTGAACTTAGAGGACTTGGATCTTGGAATCAACAAACTCACAGGTTCCATGCCAACCATCTTAGGAAATATGACCAGACTCACTACATTATACCTTCACCACAACCAACTTTCCGGGCAAATTCCACGAGAACTAGGTTGGTTGTTGAACTTAGAGGACTTAGAGTTTTTGGATTGATGAGAAAATAGGCAGTTTTTCGATTAAATTAATCCATGAATAAATCATGAGCATGACATGGACAGCATTGATAACACACTGATTACGATCTAACAGTGCATGTACTATGCACATAGTAGAAACATCTACGCATATCGCTAGTACTGCTACAACAGAAAGAAACACGAGAGGGATAAGCGATGTATACCCTCCAATCGGCCACGCGGCAGCAGCCGCGGCATCCTCGGCGGCCTTCTTGTCGGCCTCGGCCTTCTCAGCGGCGGCACGGTCGGCGTCGGTCGACATGGTGATGATGAAGGTGATGCGGACGTACATGAACAGAAGCGAGCAGTCGCGGCCTGCTCTCCCGTCAACCGTGTACGCGGTGAACGGGGTGGAGTCGCCGGTGGCAGCAGCAGCAGAGGAACGACGTAGGCGTGGACTGACCGGCAAAAAGAAGCGGCGAGGCGAGGCAGGCGAGGCGAGCGGAGGAGGAGTGCGCGAGGGCTTCTTTTCTTCTCAAGCTCCAATAGCATGAGGGAGAGAATCCCTTATAAACCACTCCAACTCTTCTTCCACTAGCGGTATGGGACTAAACTTCCCACCACCTTGTCATGCCACCTACATGGGCCCCACTAGTAGAAAAAGAGGCTTCCATACGCCCCCATTGATGGGTTGCTGAGCAGTCAGTCCGCCACAGAATAAATACTGAATGCAGATTGAGCGGAAGCAGTCTCTTTTATGCAACCCTCGAATCCTGATACTGCTCTTTTCCACATATCTTTTCACTGAAACAAAGGCATGTCTTTTCTATTACCAACAAGGTGCATACCTCATATCACCCGTAGCCTTTTTTTTAACCAGTTTCCTCCATGATATGCTTTTACTCAGCTGTGTGGTTATCAGAATCTGAATGGTAACGATATGCTGTTTTGCTAGTTGGGAATATTTGCTGTTTATAATGTGCTACGGGACTAACCTTGATACCTTCTATACATTATTTTAGTTTTAGTTGTGAACTTGTCTGGTTAATTTGACTGACGTTGTGTTTCTGTTCATATCTCCATGCAGTGGCTGCTGGAACGTCTACATGTCCTATGAGCACTGATGGTAGAGAAGACATGAATGAGTTTTGAGGAAGTGCCAGTTTTTTTACTTTTTTTAGTTACTAGCACGCTGTGATTTCTTATTCAATTTGGATTCCAGAAATGTTACTATCAGTTATTATGTCCCAACATTATCTGTACCATGCCGTGTTACTATCAGTTAATTTCGAACATCAAATTCAGCGTGCAGCTTGCCCTCATTTCCATTCATTATTTTTCAAACTCTGACTAAAGAAAATAATTTGGAAAGAAGCACATGTCTATCATTGCATATTGACTCCAATGAATATGACCGAGTATCTTCTTGGAACGGTAGCGTAGATTTCATCTTACATGCACAGTTGCAATGTGCCGCAAAACTAACAAGCATGCAGTGCACCTAGCGAGTCCAGAGTCATGACCACAAATGAATAGACCTTTCTGTTCAGTCATTGCCAAGCTTCCGGATAACTGTGTATACAAGGTAGATGCAATAACGTCTTAGTCTATTTTGTGGTATGTACTCAGTTTGTGCCATTTATTTTTAGTTGTGGCACTAACACTTTGTGATGGTGCATAAGATGATATTCAGTCAACTGTTCTGAGAGGGTATGTACTCATTGTCTGATCTATACTGTATTAATGAGCGCTAACAGTCTTAAATGAATGTGTTTCTTTCCATTTGTTTACTTTTCTTCAGAGTTTGAATAACCTGCAGCAGAACAAAAGAAAAGACTGAACTTGTTGTTTTTTCCTGCTCAAAGATAACTCATAAATAATTTGCTGTGGTACTTGTCAGTATATCTACTTGATATAGATATACAGACTGC
>NW_025249387.1:0-2250 GCF_018294505.1 Triticum aestivum | reverse complement strand
AGAACGAGTAAAGAGACTTGCCGGTAACAAGATTGAACTAGGTATGAGGATACCGACGATCGAATCTCGGGCAAGTAACATACTGATGACAAAGGGAATAACGTATGTTGTCATAACGGTTCGACTGATAAAGATCTTCGTAGAATATGTGGGAGCCAATATGAGCATCCAGGTTCCACTATTGGTTATTGACCGCAGAGGTGTCTTGGTCATGTCTACATAGTTCTCGAACCCGTAGGGTCCGCACGCTTAACGTTCGATGACGATTTGTATTATGAGTTATGTGTTTTGGTGACCGAAGATTGTTCAGAGTCCCGGATGAGATCACGGACATGACAAGGAGTCTTGAAATGGTCGAGAGGTAAAGATTGATATAGTGGACGATAGTATTCGGACACCGGAATGGTTTCAGAATGTTCCGGGTACTTATCGGAGTACCGGGGGGGTTACCGAAACCCCTCGGGGAAAGTTATGGGCCACATGGGCCTAGGGAGGGAGGCGCACCAGCCCACAAGGGGCTGGCGCGCCCCCCACAATGAAGGGATTTGAATTGGAGTGAGGACGGGGGCGGCTGTCGGTGTCAAAACCGGCGGATCTCGGGTAGGGGGTCCCGAACTGTGCGTCTAAGGCATATGATAACAGGAAGCGGGGGACACGATGTTTACCCAGGTTCGGGCCCTCTCGATGGAGGTAATACCCTACTTCCTGCTTGATTGATCTTGATGATATGAGTATTACAAGAGTTGATCTACCACGAGATCGTAGAGGCTAAACCCTAGAAGCTAGCCTATGGTATGATTGTTGTTGTCCTACGGACTAAACCCTCCGGTTTATATAGACACCAGAGGGGGTTAGGGTTACACAGAGTCGGTTACAAGGGAGGAGATCTACATATCCGTATTGCCAAGCTTGCCTTCCACGCCAAGGAGAGTCCCATCCGGACACGGGACGAAGTCTTCAATCTTGTATCTTCATAGTCCAACAGTCCGGCCAAAGGATATAGTCCGGCTGTCCGAGGACCCCCTAATCCAGGACTCCCTCAGTAGCCCCTGAACCAGGCTTCAATGACGATGAGTCCGGTGCGCAGATTGTCTTCGGCATTGCAAGGCGGGTTCCTCCTCCGAATACTCCATAGAAGATTTTGAACACAAGGATAGTGTCCGGCTCTGCAAAACAAATTCCACATACCACCGTAGAGAGAATAATATTTCCACAAATCTAATCTGCCGACAGCTTTTCATAATGTGACGTACTGCCGTGGTCTGGTCATGACAAACCATTTTTCCGAGCCAGCCACTGCACGTGTTGCGAGGCGGTTTTTATTGGCACATCCTGTCGAAGCAAAGATCGTGTCCCTTTTTTCACGGGATTCTCATCAATACGGGTATGGGTAACCCAATCGTGCCTGTTGGTATGCCTCCTCGATTTTAGGCAAGTCCCAAACGGCCACGCGGAGGACGCTTGATATTCATCCTCTTTATAAAGAGGCCTAGGCATGTCTCCTTCTTCTCGCGCTCAATCGAATCCTTCCCCCACCTCGAGTTCCAACACCCAAGGCTCAGGCTAGGCGCTTCGGACCTACAATCATGTCCGGATCCAACCTTCAAGGTCGGTGGATGCCCTCCTCCGTCATAGAGGAGGACATCAAGAAGCTAAGAGAAGCTAGGTATTTGACCGGCGAAATCTCGTACAGGCTGCCTACTCGAGGGCAGGTCATTCCCACCCCCGAACCTGGCGAGAGTGTCGTATTCGTCTCCCACTTCCTCCGAGGGCTAGGTTTCAGTTTAGATCCCTTTGTCAGAGGGCTCATGTTCTACTATGGGCTCGATTTCCATGATCTGGCTCCGGATTCCATCCTTCACATCTCGTCGTTCATCGTCGTGTGTGAAGCCTTCCTCCGCATTACCCCACACTTCGGCTTATGACTCAAGACCTTCAATGTGAAGCCGAAGATGATTGAGGGGCGACACGCAGAGTGCGGAGGTGCCGTAATAAGCAAAGGCGCCGACGTTCCATGGCCAAAGGGTTCCTTCCCGGAGGTGTCTAGTTTATGGCAACGGGAGTGGTTTTATATCACAGCTCCCCGGGGTACTAAGTGGGTAGCCGCCCTGCCTTCCGCTCGGGCCCCCCGCCACAACTGGCATCATGGGTCAACAAGGGGCTGGACTGGGGGCCAGTAAATGATGTGCCGACATTGCAGAGTCGCATCCGAGATCTCCACGAGAGAGATGTCAGCCTTGTTAAGGTAAT
>NW_025249386.1:0-2250 GCF_018294505.1 Triticum aestivum | reverse complement strand
GCATCAAAACCACAACGATAGTTTGTCAAGTTGATGCTGTTTTAACCTTCGCAAGGACCGGGCGTAGCCACACTCGGTTCAACTAAAGTTGGAGAAACTGACACCCGCCAGCCACCTGTGTGCAAAGAACGGCGGTAGAACCAGTCTCGCGTAAGCGTACACGTAATGTCGGTCCGGGCCGCTTCATCCAACAATACCGCCGAACCAAAGTATGACATGCTGATAAGCAGTATGACTTATATCGCCCACAACTCACTTGTGTTCTACTCGTGCATATAACATCAACACATACAACCTAGGCTCGGATGCCACTGTTGGGGAACGTAGTAATTTCAAAAAATTTCCTACGCACACGCAGGATCATGGTGATGCATAGCAACGAGAGGGGAGGGTGTTGTCTACGTAACCTCGTAGACCGAAGCAGAAGCGTTGACGCAACATAGAGGAAGTAGTCGTACGTCTTCCCGGTCCAACCGATCCAAGCACCGTTACTCTGGCACCTCTGAGTTCTTAGCACACGTTCAGCTCGATGACGCTCCCCGGGCTCCGATCCAGCAAAGCTTCGGGAAGGAGTTCCGTCAGCACGACGGCGTGGTGACGATCTTGATGTTCAACCGTCGTAGGGCTTCGCCTAAGCACCGCTACAATATGACCGAGGTGGAATATGGTGGAGGGGGGCACCGCACACGGCTAAGGAACGATCACGAAGATCAACTTGTATGTCTATGGGGTGCCCCCTGCCCCCGTATATAAAGGAGCAAGGGGGAGGCGGACGGCCTAGGAGGAGGGCGCACCAAGGGGGGAGTCCTACTCCCACCGGGAGTAGGATTCCTCCTTTCCTTGTTGGAGTAGGAGAGAAGGAACGAGGGGGAGAGGAAGAAGGGACCAGAAGGGGGGCGCGCGCCTCCTTCCTTTTGGCCTCTCTCCTCTATTCCCGTATGGCCCAATAAGGCCCATATACTCCCCGGCGAATTCCCGTAACTCTCCGGTACTCCGATAAATAACCGAATCACTCGGAACCTTTCCGATGTCCAAATATAGTCGTCCAATATATCGATCTTTACGTCTCGACCATTTCGAGACTCCTCGTCATGTCCCCGATCTCATCCGGGACTCCAAACTCCTTCGGTACATCAAAACTCATAAACTCATAATATAACTGTCATCGAAACCTTAAGCGTGCGGACCCTACGGTTCGAGAACAATGTAGACATGACCGAGACACGTCTCCGGTCAATAACCAATAGCGGAACCTGGATGCTCATATTGGCTCCTACATATTCTACGAAGATCTTTATCGGTCAGACCGCATAACAACATACGTTGTTCCCTTTATCATCGGTATGTTACTTGCCCGAGATTCGATCGTCGGTATCTCAATACCTAGTTCAATCTCGTTGCCGACAAGTCTCTTTACTCATTCTGTAATGCATCATCTCGCAACTAACTCATTAGTTGCAATGCTTGCAAGGCTTAAGTGATGTGCATTACCGAGAGGGCCCAGAGATACCTCTCCGACAATCGGAGTGACAAATCCTAATCTCGAAATACGCCAACCCAACATGTACCTTTGGAGACACCTGTAGAGCTCCTTTATAATCACCCAGTTATGTTGTGACGTTTGGTAGCACACAAAGTGTTCCTCCGGCAAACGGGAGTTGCATAATCTCATAGTCATAGGAACATGTATAAGTTATGAAGAAAGCAATAGCAACATACTAAACGATAGGGTGCTAAGCTAATGGAATGGGTCATGTCAATCAGATCATTCACCTAATGATGTGATCCCATTAATCAAATAACAACTCTTTGTCCATGGTTAGGAAACATAACCATCTTTGATTAACGAGCTAGTCAAGTAGAGGCATACTAGTGACACTTTGTTTGTCTATGTATTCACACATGTATTATGTTTCCGGTTAATACAATTCTAGCATGAATAATAAACATTTATCATGAAATAAGGAAATAAATAATAACTTTATTATTGCCTCTAGGGATATTTCCTTCAATAAGTGACTGGGAACGCAGCGGTCGAACAGCCCAGGCCGGTGATGATCTCAGTGGCGACCTGCTCCCCATGCAAGACCGTGGTCGAGCTCTTGGCGTAATTTACTTTGAGGCCAAACGCTCCACCAAACAGGCCAAGGATTTCCTTGACCGCAGTTATGTCGCTCTCCGTGGCATGGCAGAATAGCATGACATCATCGGGGTATAATGATATATCCGGAATAGGCCTCCGCGGGTGCA
>NW_025249385.1:0-2250 GCF_018294505.1 Triticum aestivum | reverse complement strand
TGCAAGAATGGTGATCTTTCGATTTGAGAGTGAGTGTCTGTAGAACACCGTGTGGTCACCATTACATTGACCATACCCCATAGCACGGACAGCACGTCTAAACCTATCGAACCAAGCCCTCGGCGATTGCTTCAGTCCATACAAGGATTTCTTCAGCCTGCATACCTTCCCCGTGGTCTGTGAAGTACCAAAACCTGGTGGTATCTCCATGTACACTTCTTCCTGCAACTCACCATGCAAGAAGGCATTCTTGACATCTAATTGATGCAATTTCCACCCAAAGTTTGCAGCACAGGAAACCAATATCCTTACTGTGTTCATCTTTGCCACTGGAGCAAACGTCTCGTCATAGTCAATTCCATAAGTTTGACTATATCCTCTGGCGACCAATCTGGCCTTATACCGTTCCACCTTCCCCTCAGGATTCTGCTTCACTGTATAGATCCACTTACAACTCACTGCTTTCTTTCCTGCCGGCAATGTAGTTAGCACCCACGTCTTGTTTTTCCTCAATGCTTCCAACTCTTCTATCATCGCTTCACGCCACTTCGGATCTTGCTTTTCAGCCTTCCAATCCTTTGGGATTGACACAGTTTGAAGAGAGGCAACAAACACTCTATAGGAAGGAGACAAAGCCTGATAAGACACAAAATTTCCGATATCATGATCATCAAAAACCTCCGGTGGTAAAGCCTTCTGTGCCGCTTCACGTGTCCCCTTTCGCAACGCAATAGGCAGTTCCACTGTGTCAGATGAGCTTGCACCACTGCCTTGTTGCTCCCCCTGCACTGACTGCTCCCCCTGCACTTGTTGCTCCCCCTGCTGCACAAGTGGCTGCCGCCGAGAATATACCAGACGAGTGTCAGATGAGTCATGCACCTGTGGCACTTGTGGCTCTCGTCGAGAGTACACTAGGGGGGTCTTCTGCCACCGATCTCGAACAGGGAGCTGGAGATTACCAATCTGAATGGAACCCACTGTTGGCTGGACCTGAACCTGCACATCACCATCAGTGAGAGTACCAATCGGAATTGTACCCACAATTGGCTGGACTTGAACATGCACATCATCATCAATGTTAGTGCCCACAGAATCCTCCTGAGTGTGAGATACAACCTTCTCCCCCTCTTGACCATCTTGCACAGAGTGTAAATGGTCAAGCCCTTGAAACAACACACTTAGATCTGTTGGCTCACCATAGAATGGCTCAGACTCCCTGAAGGTTACATCCATACTGACAAACCTGCGTTTCTCTAAGGGACACCGACATTTATACCCCTGCAGACTAGAAGAATAGCCCAGAAAAATACACTTCACCGCTCGCGGATCATGTTTTCCAACAGAAGGACGGTGATCTCGAACAAAACAAGTACTGCCAAACAACTTTGGGGGAACAACAAACTTAGTTTCTCCATATACTAGCTCACACGGAGATTTCATGCTTAGTATTCTTGATGGTGTCCGGTTGATCAAGTATGTGGCTGTCATAACTGCTTCACTCCACAAGAATTTGGGCACATTTATCGTAAACATCAATGACCGAGCAACCTCAAGAATATGCCGATTTTTCCTTTCTGCCACTCCATTCTGAGGAGGGGTGTCTGGGCATGTAGTTTGATGAAGAATACCTTGATCAGAAAAATAGGCCCCAAATGTGTTGTTCACATACTCTGTCCCATTGTCAGTCCTGATCACGTGCACCTGCACTTGAAACTGATTCTTCACCAAGGCATGCAAATTCTGAAAACAGCTAAACACCTCATCTTTGTGACGCATCATATAAATCCAAGTCATACGAGAATAGCAATCGATGAATGTAAAAAAGTATTTCATTCCATTCATTGATACAACTGGGCTCTTCCATACATCCGAATGAATAAGCATAAAAGGAGAGATGCTCCTAAGCCCCTTGCTCACATATGAGGCTCGTGTGTGTTTGGCATATTCGCAAGCATCACATGTCAACTTGCCCTTGCCTATCCCACACATAACATCCGGAAAGATTCTACTCATCTTATCAAAAGGTACATGTCCCATCCTACAGTGATGGATCATCGCCTCCTTCTCCTTGTCCTCCATGGTCGCAGCACACACCAAGTCCGGCTGCACCTCCTGGTCCATGTACCAGAGCCCCCTACGCCTGGTGCCAGTCCCAACCGTCTGGCTCGTCTGGCGCTCCTGAATCACGCAACCGAATTTGTCAAGGATCACACGACAGTCAATTTGATCAATTAGAGCACTGAAAGAGAC
>NW_025249384.1:0-2250 GCF_018294505.1 Triticum aestivum | reverse complement strand
ACACACTACACAAGAATATCCCTTTGGAACGAACTAAGTCAGGCAAGCTTTTATCTTCCAACTCTCCAAGTTGTTGTCTAGCTTAACCAACTAGCTCCGGGATATCCATCACAGATTCTTGGAGAAAGGGTGGTTCACAAGAAACCAACTTGATCACGAGCTCAACATAACAGTCAGGTGACAACCTGGTAATACTTCCGAGAAGACATCCAGAAAATCACGAACCACCGGTATGTTACTAAGCTCGAGAACAATCTCGCTTTTGAGGGCAAGACGATATGATCAAATGAGTGAGGACTTGACAAGATCCTAACTCATCAATCGAAGGGTTCACCGAAATAAGGACTAGGTAGCACGATCAGTCTTAGAGGGATGATTCAATAACCAACACACTAAGAATGAAATTATTGTCCTTTAACTACCAAGCAACAGAGTTGCTAGCAGAATTGATTTCACACACCATGATTCATTTGTCGGCATTCCGGTTACAATAACACAGGAACCGAGGAATGAACAATGATGGCAAAAGTATCACTGTACCAAGAGTTCATAGGATGGTGTGCAATTCCTATAACAATCCCGATATAAAAGATGGTAATACTCCAAGGTAGAACAGAGCAAAAGCTGGATTGGCATTTCGATCTGCGGAGTACAATTGTTTTGACCCAATCCTAGATATGGAAGAGGTACTGGAGTTTGTTTCTCCAAGTCATTCGGGACAGAATGGCTTGACGGACCACAAGGGTAATAGGCATCGATAAACGAATGCATGCATACCCTTGACTATCAATTGATAGACGAGGGTCAGAATGCAACTAAAGAGAACATCTCAAAGGAACATATAATTTTCTGAGTTGTGGATGCATAGATTAGTATGTCGAACCAAGTTCAACATATTTCTTCCGGATAACCCATGCAGAAAGGTAGAACTGGCAGAGTCACGATTTATGAATGGAGAACTCCTCAAGAATAATCCTGTTGTGATATTTCAGTTCAGCGAGGAACTTCTGCCATAAGTAGTTCATGGTATTTGGAAGAAGAAGATACCACAGACTTCAAGGACTATCGCAAAGGTTACTAATATCCTAAACGCACTAGCAATTACTATCAACATGAAGTATGTAGAGTGAATCTCGGGTTCAAGAACCCAGGAACAGAATACCTATTACTAAGTAGCATCACGGGATGCTATCGAGAATGATGGCCAGAATCATCACACTGGGAACACAAATCATGGCTAAATTACTAGATGATCCCCTAAGACACCTAGGGTCATAATAATATCTCCAACATATATGTCGAGGCAACAGAGTACCTCAACTCACCGATTAGTGTGGTTAATCTAGCCCAAAGGAACATCGGAACGGGAGGAAGGGATTTTGCAAATGCTTCAGACTATTTAGAGAACCTGGGATGACTCGGACAGCATAACGGCTGTAAATGCTCAGAAAAGATTTGAGACATTCACAAAAATGGTGGCATAACCACTTAGAAGCACAATATCAAGGTTCCGAGATCAACAATTAACATACGGAAGGTAGAAACTGAACTGAGGCTTAATCCAACAATCTTATAAGTCCACTGATTAGTAACACGTGATCCTAATAGAAAGAAGAGAAAGCCTAGTTCTTAACCCCGTAGGAAAGATAAGATGACTCAGATCAGAAGGGCATGAGGTATAAGGAGTAAAAATAGCCTTACGTTCCATCCCACAATCAATTCCCTTATATAACTAAAGCATTTCTAGACTCAACTTTGACCAGTTTGGCTTGGTAATCCTACAGGCAGTCAAGCTCTGATACCAACGCTGTCAGGACCCCGACTCAATGCCACATAGGTCTAGCATGTAACACCTCATATCACTTTGCGGCCTCACGCACGGTATTCCCACGGGTGTCGCCTTACCTTTGCCCGGGACCGTTTGCGCCTTTTGGCACACGTATATGACAGTGTCGCTAGCACCCATATGATAAGGAGCCCGGGCTGACATGGCTAGTCGTAAATCCAAAGTGGCACAGACTTACAGGGACAGGCATCCATGACCCAGCATCGAACGTGTCGGTCATCAGCGAGTGAATCCAGGCTGTAGCACTGGGCTAGCAGGACTCCGGTGAACCGGGCTGTAGCGGGCTAACAGGACTCCGGTATTCATCGCGTGACATTTCCCCGAAGGGACAGACACAGGAACGAAGAAGGACACATGCCGGCCAGCCTAAGTGTCCCGGAGCAGTAGCAAGCTACCATGGCTCG
>NW_025249383.1:1718-2250 GCF_018294505.1 Triticum aestivum | reverse complement strand
TCATCTCTTACACCGGCAATTCAAAATTTTAATAACTTATTACAACTCCGGAATTCTTTTGCGTTCAGCAGGCGCCATTCAAAGCCACGTCATCAACTTTCAACCGTTTTTGACATAATTTGCTATTTGTAATGCATTTACTGATTTCTTTTGAGCTAAATGGCCCTGAAATAGAAAAGCACTACAAATGAACTCTTAAAAGGTTGAAACTTGGCATGGTATCATCATTTCACCCGCATAGCATGTGCAAAAAAGTAGAGAGGGTCACGGCAAAAACTGGATGCACTTCGTGTATAAACTGGACAATCTCTTTCGAAGCATCAGGGTTTCGGACGAAAACTCATCTGTTACACCGGCAATCCAAAATTTTAATAGCTTTTTTTTTTGCGTTCAGCAGGCACCATTCAAAGCGACGTGATCAACTTTCAACCCTTTCTGACATAATTTGCTATTTTTAATGCATTTACTGATTTGTTTTGAGCTAAATGGCCCAGAAATTGAAAAGCACTACAAATGAACTCTTAAAAGGTTG
>NW_025249383.1:1143-1708 GCF_018294505.1 Triticum aestivum | reverse complement strand
CATAGCATGTGAAAAAAAGTAGAGAGGGTCACGGCAAAAACTGGATGCACTTCGTGTACAAACTGGACAATCTCCTTCGAAGTATCAAGGTTTCGAACGAAAACTCATCTGTTACACCGGCAATTCAAAATTTTAATAACTTATTACAACTCCGGACTTTTTTGCGTTCAGCAGGCGCCATTCAAAGCCACGTCATAAACTTTCAACCCTTTCTAACATAATTTGCTATTTTTAATGCATTTACTGATTTGTTTTGAGCTAAATGGCCCTGAAATTGAAAAGCACTACAAATGAACTCTTAAAAGGTTGAAACTTGGCATGGTATCATCATTTCACCCGCATAGCATGTGCAAAAAAGTAGAGAGGGTCACGGCAAAAACTGGATGCACTTCGTGTACAAACTGGACAATCTCTTTCGAAGTATCAAGGTTTCGAACGAAAACTCATCTGTTACACCGGCAATCCAAAATTTTAATAACTTATTTTTTTTGCGTTCAGCAGGCACCATCCAAAGCGACGTGATCAACTTTCAACCCTTTCTGACATAATTTCCTATTTTTAATGC
>NW_025249383.1:760-1133 GCF_018294505.1 Triticum aestivum | reverse complement strand
GAAAACTCATCTGTTACACCGGCAATTCAAAATTTTAATAACTTATTACAACTCCGGACTTTTTTTGGCGTTCAGCAGGCGCCATTCAAAGCCACGTCATCAACTTTCAACCCTTTCTAACGTAATTTGTTATTTTTAATGCATTTACTGATTTGTTTTGAGCTAAATGGCCCTGAAATTTAAAAGCACTACAAATGAACTCTTAAAAGGTTGAAACTTGGCATGGTTTCATCATTTCACCCGCATAGCATGTGAAAAAAAGTAGAGAGGGTCACGGCAAAAACTGGATGCACTTCGTGTATAAACTGGACAATCTCTTTCGAAGTATCAGGGTTTCGGACGAAAACTCATCTGTTACACCGGCAATCCAAAA
>NW_025249383.1:0-750 GCF_018294505.1 Triticum aestivum | reverse complement strand
CAAAGCGACGTGATCAACTTTCAACCCTTTCTGACATAATTTCCTATTTTTAATGCATTTACTGATTTGTTTTGTGCTAAATGGCCCTGAAATTGAAAAGCACTACAAATGAACTATGAAAAGCTTGAAACTTGGCATGGTATCATTATTTCACCCGCATAGCATGTGAAAAAAAGTAGAGAGGGTCTCGGCAAAAACTGGATGCACTTCGTGTACAAACTGGACAATCTCTTTCGAAGTATCATGGTTTCGGACGAAAACTCATCTGTTACACCGGCAATTCAAAATTTTAATAACTTATTACAACTCCGGACTTTTTTGCGTTCAACAGGCGCCATTCAAAGCCACGTCATCAACTATCAACCCTTTCTAACATAATTTGCTATTTTTAATGCATTTACTGATTTGTTTAGAGCTAAATGGCCCTTAAATTGAAAAGCACTACAAATGAACTCTGAAAAGATTGAACCTTGGCATGGTATCATCATTTCACCCGCATAGCATGTGCAAAAAAGTAGAGAGGGTCACGGCAAAAACTGGATGCACTTCTTGTACAAACTGGACAATCTCTTTCGAAGTATTAGGGTTTCGGACGAAAACTCATCTGTTACACCGGCAATTCAAAGTTTAATAACTTATTACAACTCCGGACTTTTTTGCGTTCAGCAGGCGCCATTCAAAGCCACGTCATCAACTTTCAACCCTTTTTGACATAATTTGCTATTTGTAATGCATTTACTGATTTGTTTT
>NW_025249382.1:0-2250 GCF_018294505.1 Triticum aestivum | reverse complement strand
AAAAGGCCAACAAGACCATGACTGTTGTCAGAATACCAACAAGAATTCCTCCAGACCTTCCACGAGCTGGTAGACTATGCCATGCATAGTCGAAACCACCTGATAGGTGATCGGGGACATGCGGGCGAAAATCACACTTACCAGCCTCGGAAATTGCCACAAAATCCAATCCATGTTCCCTTACACAATCACCTACGTGTTTATGTTTAGCCAAGTCCGAGAGACCTCTGCTATTCCAAAACATGCCTTTCATGGGAAACTCGGATTTGTGTGGAACTCTTCGCCATCTTGGGTGGTTTTTGTTTCTTTTTAGAGGAGTGTGATTTAGATTTATACGAGGACGCTGTCAAGTCACAAAACATGGACCCAGGTCTTGCATCATCCAATCCAACCGAGTCAACATAAATCAAGAGAGCGAGCTGATGGGAGCTATCCGGCAACACCAATTGTTGATTGAGAAGAGAGAATGAGGAAAGGAGAAAGGGGATCGGGCAAGAGGAACATTCTTACTGTGTGGACAAAAGAAAAACAGAGAAGTCGAGAAGACTACAGAATGGGGAAAGTGAAGAAATCTTACTGCTGGGACCCATGAAACTAATGACGTTGTGCACATACAGCAGTAGTGTGCATACAGTGAGAGTAACTATGTAACATCAAAATGTAAGCCACACTTGGTACTGCTGAGTGCACGTGTATGAAAGCAAAAACCTACAAACAAAGTTTCTTATGGATATGTATATAGAAAAAAAACTAAATCATTCACTGTACAAAAAACACCAAATATAAAATATGACAATATTGCATAGTGTGAGCTAATTGACCTATGATTACACAAAAACAATGGGAACTATTAAATTCGTGATTAAAAACATCATAAAAATGTCAGAAAATACAAATAAAATTTGTAAAGTGCAACTGATTATGAAAGTTTAGTATGGCATGCATAATTAGATGTAAACAACAAACGGATAACACATGTATTTATATGTCAGTAAAACCCAAATATACCAAAGACAGAACTATGTTCGGAAATGTCTTTTAATGAAAAATGTTGTCACAATTTGTTTTAATTCTAGTTGGAAAAATCAAATAATATATTCTCACACCTAACTTAATAAAAATCCTAGCCCACGCATCGAGCGGGCCACTTTTCTAGTTTGGATAAAAGGTACTAGTACGATGGTCAAAACTGACGTGAAGGAGGAAATTATTTCTAGATTTGGGTAGGGAATACATTGTGTTCTCATATGATTTTTCCTGCGGTGCATTATTTGCTCTGCCAGAACACATGTACTCAACATGCTCGGCCTTGCCATAATTGCATACACCAGTGTAATTGTCACACTGAAGACAAGCCATGGATATAAGTTCTGAGTTGGGTTCATGAACCAAGAAGATCACTGCTTTTTTTATGGACGAACTTGGATAAACTTTCTCATGTGTTACAGACTAAAAGTTGGCGCACGAATGTTGATGGAGATAGCAGAACCTGGTCTCATCTTCACTGCAATCTTCCACCCCGACATCGTTCCAATTGTTCATCCATGTTAGTTTGGTATCTGGTTCTTGCTTGTTGCCTCGATTACTTCTTAATCCACCTATTATGTCTAACTAATCACAATTTAACTTTAGAAGTAGCAACAAATCTCTCACGAAGAAGCTACTTCTAACTAATATTTTCTTATAATTGGTGGCATGTTTAGGTTTTTTTAGAGATAAGCAGGCTGCTTGTATGTTATTCTATAAGAACTCGACTGTTACTGATGGCACTGAAGTTGATTGGGACAACATCCATAAGTTCCTACACTTTATTGATCGTCTTGAGGTCCTTGTGGGGTGTTTCAATGGTGGAAAGCCACGTGGGATATGTGTGCCACTGCTGCACTCGTTGAACAGGTCCAGCTGTCTCGAGAAACTTATGGTACGAGCTTTTTTCTGTTATATATGTTGTTCATAAAATATTGCTTATATACAATTTTACAGTTATGATCTTCTTGAAATAGAAACTTCCCAGTTCTATTGTTCCTATACAGATGCCTGACCATGGTGGGGTCAGACTTGCGCTTGGTCGCAACATGATGTTTATGTCGACCTACTCCATTCCCCTTGAAGGTGAAAAGATACTTATTCATGGGTGGTATCAAATAATGAAGGACCGTCCATCTTGGAGAATAGGACAAAAGATTATGTTCCTGCTTTTCCATGGCTCTAAAGCAAATATCCTGTTTATTGACCACATTGCGAGATGAA
>NW_025249381.1:0-2250 GCF_018294505.1 Triticum aestivum | reverse complement strand
GATGGATGCCTGACGGAGGAGGACGTGCTGAAGTTGAGAGAGTCCAGGTTCTTGACCGGCGAAATCTCGCATAGGCTGCCTGCTCAAGGGCAGGTCATTCTGACTCCCAAGCCTGGTGAGAGTGTGGTGTTCATGTCTCACTTCCTTCGGTGGCTAGGCTTCCCGACGGATCCCTTCGTGAGGGGGCTCATGTTTTATTATGGCTGGAATTTCACGACTTAGCTCCGGAGTCCATCCTCCATATTTCCTCATTCATCGTCGTGTGTGAAGCCTTCCTCCGTATTACCCCTCACTTCGGACTATGGCTCAAGACCTTCAAAGTAGAGCCGAAGATGATCGAGGGACGGCACGCGGAGTGCGGAGGTGCTTTTATAAGCAAGAATGCTGGTGCTCCATGGCCCGAGGGCTCTTTTCAAGAGGAGTCCAGCTTATGGCAACGAGAGTGGTTTTATATCACAGCTCCCAGGAGCACCAAGTGGGTGGCGCTGCCTGCTTTCCGCTCGAGTCCCCCGCCACGACTCGTGTCATGGGTCAATAAGGGGCTGGATTGGGGGTCGGCAAAGGACGTGCCCCTGTTGTAGGGCCGCATCCGAGATCTCCTAGAAAGAGACATCAGTCTGGTCATGGTGACGCAGGTTATGTTAATTCGCCGAGTTCTACCCTGCAAACGTCCCCCCTCCGCCTGTGGGAGTTCAACCCAGAGGGACCACGAGTTCTCCAACATTTTCTTGGCATGACGCCCGTGGAGATGTACAAATTGTTCTTCGGACCACAAGTAGTGTGTCCGGATTCTACGGAGGACACAAGTCTGAGCTGCAATAGTCCGGATACTCAAGTAAGTAGCCTTGTGCCGGACTCGCTATCCGTATATTTATCATAAAATTGCCCCTAAAAGAGCTGTCCTTTAAACAGGAGTGGATAGCGAAAGCAAAGCCAATCAGGTGTCCAACCCCCCTCCCCGAGACCACGCCGGGTCCCATGCTAGTTAGGATGTTGGAGGTTGTGCCTTCAAAGGAAAGTGAGGGAGGGGACAAGGAAGCTACAGCCTCCTCGAAGGAGGTTGTCTGGAAGGGAGGAATCGAAAATTCCTCTCCTCAGGGGAAGAAGAGGACCGCCTTTGAAGACCCGGAGACCATGGCCTCAAAGCGGAGGAAGAAATCTTCGCCAGAGGGTCCTGTGCTGGGGGATACATCGGCCGAATTATGCCCTCAAGGGGATCATCCCTCCATCGAGCCGTAAGTAGAGAGGAGTTTTCTTTTTAAGAAACGAGAGAAATCCTGCTTTTATATCTGAGAAAAGTAATTGAAAATTTACCTTGTAGCTCGGACCTTAGCCCTTCTCAGCAGAGCTCGTCTTCGGGGGATCTTCTTCCGGAGATGATGGAGAGCGGAACGCCTCCCCCTGCCATACCTCCTTGCGAGGCGGGCGACCCTGAGGTATCGTCGCGGAGGGTTTCTCTGAGTCCGGCAGGGCCGGAAGGTAGTCATATGCCCCCCAAAGCCTTCTGTGTCCGGCCTTTGAAAAGGGCCATCGGACGAGTCCGGCGCCGTCTGGTGCGCGGTCGGAGGAGCTAAAGGATCTGCTAGGGCGAGCATCTATCTCAGAGGAGCACCGTGCATTGATGGGTACGGTGATTGAGAGGATTTCATCCACGGAGAGCGGATTGCACGAGGCCGTCAGGAGTTTACTGACAGGTTTTGAGGTACGCGAAATAATGTACCCTTATAGGACAGTTGCGCATAAATAAGATGCGCCCTGTGTAGATAGTAGCCCCTGAGACTCTGTGCGTTGTCAAAAGTGACGGCGCGCAGAGGATCATAATCCCAGGTCTAATATGCCGCCTTCATACGTAGGTGGCGAAGTGTCTGGTGTCAAGCCGGACTGATGAATTTGCCGAGCTAAAGCGGCAACTTGACGTGGCAGGTGCCGACATCGCGCTTGTCAACAAGCGGCTTGATGAGGCCCAAGGTATGTAATTCCTCCGGCGGCACCTGGAAAGAGGAGCTTTATGCCAGTATCTTACAATGTGTGCGCTTGATGCAGATGGTGCTGCTGCCATGGAGAATCTTAGGGCGGAACTTGCCCGAGCCAAGGAGCAAGCCAGGAAAAATGATGCGGCTGCCGGAAAGGCAGTTGAAGAGCTAAAAGCCGAACAGGCTGCTCATTGCTGAAGCAAGAAGGAAATGGCCGAGATGGTCGTGAAGCTGAAGAATGCCGCTGACCGTTGCAAGCTTCTTGAAAAAGAAGATC
>NW_025249380.1:801-2250 GCF_018294505.1 Triticum aestivum | reverse complement strand
ATGTTGCTTCCAGGTGTCCCTCTATGCTGACCTGACACAACCGGGTGGAGAGGTCCACTCGTCAAAGCCCTTCCATGAAAAGTCAAAGGGCTAGATCTCATGGTCAACCACTCCAGGGTTAGGCGGGACGGGGGAATTAGGGGGTAGCAATGCCACCGGAGCATCGCACCGGCCCCTCATACATGCGGGGTAGTGTTGTGGCATGTCCGAAGAGGCGGCGCGCGTCTCCGATGTGTGGCCCCCCTCGCGGACGGCGATAACACAGTAGTAGACGTTCTGCGGTAACGGTGCGGCGTGAATATTATTAAATACTCGGATCGCGATAAAATCAAGAGTTTTTTACACAACGTGGGCACATGTGTTATAGGAGCGATCGTAATTGTTCATAAATTTTGGTGATGGAGAAGTATCCGAACACTTCCCTCTATGCATATTGCCCTTCACATGTCTACGACAGTGGCCGGCGGCCTTCGTGGGCTAGCATGCCGCCAATCTTGTGTGCAGGGCTTCTCACAAGTCTGATGTGTTGTGGCTGTTGCAAACGCCTGGCACGCGTCTCCGGGGCGTGGCCCCCCTCACGGACGGCGCCGCTGCCGGCACCTAGAGGGGGAAACGGACGCGTCGGGTCTACTCGGAGGGGATCTAGCTGTGGTTTTGGCCCGCATGTTGCTCCCAGGTGTCCCTCTATGCGGACCTGATACAACCGGGGGGAGAGTTCCACTGTTTGAAGCCCGTCCGTGGAAAGTCAAAGGGCTAGATTTCGTGGTCAGCCGCTCCAGGGTTAGGCGGGACGGGGGCCCTGGGGGTAGCAATGCCACCGGAGCGTCGCACCGGCCCCTCATACATGCGGGGTGGTGTTGTGGAATGTCTGAAGAGGCGGCGCGCGTCTCCGGGGTGTGGCCCCCTCACGGATGGCGATGACACAGCAGTAGACGTTCTGCGGTAACGGTGCGGCGTGAATATTATAAAATACTTGGATCACGATGAAATCATGAGTTTTTTACACGACGTGGGCACATGTGCTATAGGAGCGATGGTAATTTTTCATAATTTTTGATGATGGAGAAGTATCCGAACACTTCCCTCTACGCGGATTGCCCTTCGCATGTCTACGACTGTGGCCGGCGGCCTCCGTGGCCTAGCATGCCGCCAATCTTGCGTGCGCTGCTTCTCACAAGTCTGAGAGTGTTGTGGCGGTTGCGAACGCCCGGCACGTGTCCCCGGGCCATGGCCCCCGTCACGGATGGCGCCGCCGCCGGCAACTGGAGGGGGGCAACGGACGCGTCGGGTCTACACGGAGGGGATGTAGCTGTGGGTTTGGCCCGGATGTTGCTCCCAGGTGTCCCTCTGTGCTGACCTGATACAACCGGGTGGAGAGGTCCACTGTTCGAAGCCCGTACGTGGAAAGTCAAAGGGCTAGATCTCGTGGTCAACCGCTCCAGGGTTAGG
>NW_025249380.1:0-791 GCF_018294505.1 Triticum aestivum | reverse complement strand
CGAGATGTGGCCCCCCTCATGGACGGCGCCGCCGCCGGCACCTGGAAGGGGGAAACGGATGCGTCGGGTCTACACGGAGGGGGTGTAGCTGTGGGTTTGGCCCGGATGTTGCTTCCAGGTGTCCCTCTGTGCATACCTGACACAACCGAGTGGAGAGGTCCACTGGTCAAAGCCCTTCCATGGAAAGTCAAAGGCTAGATCTCTTGGTCAACCGTTCCAGGGTTAGGCGGGACGGGGGCCCTGGGGGGTAGCAATGCCACCGGAGCGTCGCACCGGCCCCTCATACATGCGAGGTGGTGTTGTGGCATGTCGAAAGAGGCGGCGCGCGTCTCCGAGGTGTGGCCCCCCTCACGAACAGTGATGACACAGTAGTAGACGTTCTGCGGTAACGGTGCGGCATGAATATTATTAAATACTCGGATCGCGATAAAATCATAAGTTTTTTACACGACGTGGGCACATGTGTTATAGGAGCGATGGTAATTTTTCATAATTTTTGGTGATGGAGAAGTATCCGAACAATTCCCTCTATGCGGATTGCCCTTCACATGTCTACGACTGTGGCCGGCGGCATCCGTGGGCTAGCATGCCGCCAATATTGCGTGCACGGCTTCTCACAAGTCTGTGTGTGTTGTGGCGGTTGCAAACGCCCGGCACGCATCTCCGGGGCGTGGTCCCCCTCACGGACGGCGCCGCCGCCGGCACCTGGAGGAGGAAACGGACGCGTCGGGTCTACTCGGAGGGGATGTAGCTGTGGGTTTGGCCCGGATGTTGCTCCCAGGTGTCCCTCT
>NW_025249379.1:0-2251 GCF_018294505.1 Triticum aestivum | reverse complement strand
ACTGAGAAACAGCGGAATTCTGGTCTCCCGCTGCCCGGAGCAACGCTCTGATTTGCAACAAGCCTCTGCCAGCCTCTGACTGGGAGGGCTGAATCGACTCTGCTATACGGGCCGCAGCCGCCAAATTCTGAATCGGAGTACGATATACCTGCGGGGGCGGAAAGGGTTGACGTCGACTGGATTCTGGAGCCCGTTGACGCGCTCGCTCGTCGAGTATTCGCTGGAGATTCTCCAGTCGAGTGCGCTTGGCCAAGTTAGCCAAGCGCGCGTCCTCCAAGGCTCGGGCCTCGGGGGTTTCTCCAACGATAGGAGTGTGGAGTGCATCCATGTTCCGGCGGCGAAGCTCCTCCCGCTGCAACGACGTGAGAGGCTCGGGGAGATACTCCTCGTGAGGACGCGACGGGTCGCCCCCATCCGCGCCTCCGTCAGCGCGGGAGAAACCGGGAGGACTGTGTGGCCCATCGATCACCAGAACCTCTGCTGCTGGGTCACTGCTGTCGCATTCGGATGCGGTCTCTGCGTAGCCAGTCGATAGGTCGAACAGGCCGTAGAGGGATTCGTCGGGCTCGATTGCCGCGACTTGTGGGGTGGCCGACTGGCGGGCCACCGCATGCCTCACCCACCTCTGAAGCCTCGACCGACCGGAGCGCTTGCGCCGGCGAGAAACAGGGCGGGAAGATGCCACAGGAGCCGACCGATACTGGGTCGACGGCTGCCGCAGGAGGACACCACGGACGCATGCGCGAAAGTGCGTCGCCCCGCGGACGGGGAGCGCGTCGACGTCGAGTGGAGCCTCCTGAAGCCAAGCGGAGTCGTCGGCGATGAACGTGAGGTTGCCGAGACGGATCTCGCGGCCCTCCACCAAAGCTCCGCCCGAAACCATGATCAAAGAGATCGGAAAAAATCGCAACTTCTCCAACTAGGCGCTAAGACTCCAAGCCCCACGGTGGGCGCCAACTGTCGTGGTTCTAACTCTGACAGTGATGTAGGGGGGTATGTATGGAGAGGCTAGATCTTAGCTATGGAGGAGTTGTAAGCACACAAGGATTACGAGTTCAGGCCCTTCTCGGAGGAAGTAACAGCCCTACGTCTCGGTGCCCGGAGGCGGTCTATTGAATTATGTGTGTATGAATAACAGGGGTGCGAACCCTTGATACTGAGGAGGGGGATGGCTTATATAGAGTTCGCCAGGCCCCTCCAACCCTCAGTAATGCAGGGTTTAAAGTACATTAAGACTGGGGGTTACTGGTAACGCCCTTAATAAAGTGCTATGATGACCATAAAAGCTACTTAATGACCGACCATTTGCGTGCAGGGTGACTTTAGATCTCCTGGCAGTCGAGTGGTTGGATCTTGGTCGAGTGATTGCTTCGTGGTCGAGTGTCTTGAATCCGTCGAGTGGGATACCTCCAAGTCGATTGAAAGGTGACTTCTTCTAGGGATGTCCTTGGGTAGGGTACTTAGGACAGGTCCATGCCCCTACCCTAGGTTCATAGCTTCATTAGGTTATCCTCTAGTTTCAAAAATTGTTCACGAATTTCCAAAAAACTGTTTGTCGATTCTAGAAACGTTCACCGATTCAAAAGAAAATGCATAAAAATATTTACAATTTTAAATAATGTTTGGAAATAGTAAAAGTTTTTCATGAATTCAAAAAAATTTCATGATGAATTTTTTTCGCAAATTCGCAACAATGTTCACGGAGTTGAATTTTTTTCTTGATTTCAAATATGTTAACGAGTTTAAGAAAATGTTCACAATTTTTAGAAATTGTTCAGGATTCTATGAAAAATGTTCATCAAATTTAAAAGGTGCTTAAAAAATAGAAAGAACGAAAAAAAATTATAATGGAGGAAAAAACAAAATATCTGTTCAGGGAAAAATCGTTGAGGAAGAAATCCAAAAATTGGCCGGCCGTAAACAGGATACGATATGTCCCTAGGGCACGACCTATGCGCTAAATAGGAAACCCGCATACAGTAGCGGCTAAAAAAATGTTACAGAGAGGGGAATCCCCCCACCTGGGCCGGCCCACATAGTACTGGTTGGAAAAATATGTTTGGGAATCCCTCCACCTGGGCGGGCACACGGAGTAGCAGCCGTACTCAACCAGTGGAAAAAAATACTATAAAATAGGTGTGCTACACAGGAATAGAACTAGCAATCAATTGCGCATGGAGGCATGCAGTTAAATAGTAGATCTTGTGAGTCTTTGTGACTTTATACCCATGTGAATTTTGAAGAATTAAAT
>NW_025249378.1:0-2251 GCF_018294505.1 Triticum aestivum | reverse complement strand
AGCATCACAGCCAAAGGGCGTCCATCGTGAAGGCAACAATTATATGAAGCACCACTTCCTGTAGGTCAGGTAGCATAATATTTCAAACAATGGAAGTAAATGCATACAAACTACTCCCTCCGTCCCATACTGTGTAAAAAACGCTCTTATATTACGAGACGGAGGGAGTACATTATATCCCTAACAAATAAGAGGCAAAATAGACAGGTGTGGAAATGTGCGCCATCAATGATGTAGTACACTCTAGAACAGTTGGACAATTACTAAGTTTAACAATCATATTTTCTGAACCTATATTAGGATATTTGTTTAACTAATGAAGTAGAATCCATTATGAAGATATTTATATATGTCGCACACACACACACACACACACACACACACACACACACACACACACACCATAATTTATTACCTTTTTTACATTTGTTTATGATTTGTTATAAGTTGAATCAATTCTACAATATGCCTCGAACTAAAATTTGAACAAAAAGGAGACAATTGCATGATTAATTTTATCCCAGATTTTTAAAAGATTGACATGTGATTTTATAACAATAAATTTTGATTATTTTACATACCTACTCGTTTGTGTGAATAATATTGCTAGATACAATTGAAACAAATAGTGTTGACCATTGTATGGCATATGTTATATTGATTCAAAATAGGGTTGAGATTCAGTGGCAATTAGATACCAAGAAGTACAAGTGTTTAATATAAAATGCGGGATTTGGTGGTCGCCACCTCTCGTTCGTGGTTGATTTGCGGTACAAAGTGGTATATTTTATCTCCGCTCTACAAATTTGTTATATAATAACAAAACAAGTATAATATGGAGGACGGCGATTCAATGCACGGGCATGTGGCCGGTATCGTGTGCGTTTGATCCGGTGTGGGGATTTGGAAAAATGCTGACGTGGGACAGGTTTTAGCAGTTGAAAAATCGCGTATACATGAGGAGTCGTAGGAACAGTGATGTATGGCGGGACCAAACCGTAGGTGGCAGGCGAGATTAATGGGGTGGGCGGAGAGAGGCGTCGAGTCCGAAGTTATAGGCTGTGGCTCAGGAATGTGAGGAAAATCATTGGCATGGGGACGGAATGTGCACCTGATAGGGTCGGGGGTTGTCGAACTTAATCAAAACGTGGTTTTCCCGTGTGTCCCGTGCACACCACTAAAGCTACATAAGTTGTTCTTCAAAAAAAAAACTATATAAGTTGTTCGTTTCGGTTCTTCTTAGACGAGCTGGGTTTATTTTTTGCAAAAAGATCAGATTTATTATAAAGATTCCCCACAAAACCGCCTGATTGTGCGACGCTGCCGATGTCATTTGCTGCTAGCAATGGGGGTGATTATGGGGGTGTTGCTGAAACACCTACCCACCCGAAGTGCGGAAGGTTCGATCGTGTGTGTGCATGTGGAAGGACAATTCAAAGATGCTCCGTTAAATTTAGATGAGATGATTCCAGTAATACACTACCATGTTGTTCCATCGGCGTCCTCCTCAGATGCACCAAACGATCATCGACGTCCTCCTCCGGGGAGGATCGCCTGGAGCAATTAAACTAATAAGTTGGAACTGTCGGGGTCTCTTGGGAACCCCGACAGTTCTTTTGCTTCTGGACATCCAGAGGTGACATAATCCAGATGCATTTTTTCTGTCTGAAACGCATTTGGATGAGGATAGGGCAGCTTGAGAAGGAAAACGAGGATGGATTACAAAATCGTTGCGCCAAGCCTTGATGGAAGGAAAGGTGGTTTGCTTTTAGTCTGGAAGAAGGAGGTGAGGATCTACTCCCAGACTACCACTTTTAGTGTCATCAATGTGATGGTGGAGGAGTCAAATGGAAGAGAATGAAGGCTTTAGGGATTGTATGGGGAGCCGAGTTGGGATCATACGTACCAGCTAATACTTGCATGCTCAATCTAATCTCCTGTGGGTGGTCATTGGTGAATTTAATGAGATTCTATTCTCGTCAGAAAAGGAGGGAGGTGCGCCACGGCAGCAAGCGCCAAGATGTGCTTCGAAAGGCACATAATCTTCATCTCCTACAGATATCTGCAACACCTGCTGATTTTAATTCCCTCATGTGCAGTTGGTAAATCCTAGTCATCTTTTTGCTATCTAAAGCTCGGAGTCGTTAAGGTGCATGAGGGTTTGCCTCAAGTTTGGAGCAAGTTTTGCCATCTTCAAGTATTAGATTCTTTGTCTGGACGCTGCTGCAGAACAGACTTTGGACTGCAGATC
>NW_025249377.1:0-2251 GCF_018294505.1 Triticum aestivum | reverse complement strand
TGTATCCTCGCCATGGACATATGATCCATCGACATTAAGCTTCGCCCAACCCGACGGCGGTTTCTCCCAAGGAATATTAGCCGTAGCACTAGGAGGTGCCGCTATACTCCTGACCACCCTCGGCACTTCCTGAACCACCATCTTGCCTTTGAGCATACCTTCTTTTGGATGCTGCTTAATACACGGTAGGGACTTAATGTAGCTATTCCGGAACTGTTAGCGACCAACCTACTCTTGCTTGGGCTGGGCCATGGGCTGCGGGTTTGGGCTGCACTGTGGCCTCCAGGGAACTACTACAAGTACACATGAAGCCTCTACGAACAACTCGGCTAGGAATTGGACGGCTTCGGCCTCCTCTGCTTCTGTATCTTCTTCCTCTCGTGTTCATCTCCTTCTCTGTAATAGCTAAACCTTGGCGAATCCATGGCTTGTAGTTCAAATCCTTGAGCAATTGATCTCTGTACTAGTGTGTTGCTAACAGGAACCTCCGTGAACTCTTGATTGGTGGTGCCGGTTTGTGGTGTGTGACTTTGTTCGCGCAATGCCAAGCTCTCTAAAAGGTCATGAGGATGACCAGCCGCTACAGCTCAGTGTTGTTGTCCTGGAGATGAAGTAGCCATTCTTTGCTAGTGTTCGTTACGGTTTCCAGGTCCGGCGGTGGCCATGAATCCTTCATGGCATCCCAGAGAGCGCGTGCCATGGGGCACCTGCACACGGCATGGAAGGTGTCCTCCATCTAAAGGCCACATAGGACACATATATCAGATCGTTCCAAAGTTCTCACATGTTTATTTTCCATTGTAGCCAAACAGTTGGTCGCAATGCGCCAACCAAAGACTCGTACCTTAGGTGGAGCAGGGCACATCCACAATGTCGTTCAGATGGCACGACTGCCGTCCGGTGCCCTGCTCGTGGTGCACTAATGAGCCACAAGTATAAGAGTTCAATCGTAGTCCTTTTGATAAGTAAAAGTGTCGAACCCAACAAGGAGCAGAAGGAATTGATAAGTGGCTTCAGTAAGGTAATCTCTGCCAGTGCTGTAAAATAGTAGTAACAGATAATTTGGTAGTGATATAATTCATAGCAAGTAACAAGTAACCAAAGTAACAATGTGCAGCAAGGTGGCCCGGTCCTTTTACTTCAAAGGGCCAACCGGGAATTTCTCTTATAATAATCAAAGCATTCTCGAGGACACATGGGAATTCTCATATAGTCATGTTCATCATGTTTAGTTGATTCACATTCATTACTTAAACAAACAACTCACTTATGTTTGATCCCTCTCGCAAGCATCCGCAACTACGAAAGAAGAATTAAGACAAATCTAACCAGAGCATGAAATATGTGGATCAAATTAGCCACTTACGGAATATCACATAAATAAGGGTTTAATCTTCTGTCACTCTCGCAATCCATCATCTACTTACTACTCCACAATGCCTCCCATAGGCCCAAATACGGTGAAGTTTCATGTAGTCGACATTTACAAGACACCTCTAAAGGAAGAACAACATAAACTTCATCAAAATATTGAACGAATAACAACTTCACATGATTACTTATAACAAAACTTCTCCCATGTCCACCAGAACAAACAGAACTACTCACAAATCCTATTTGGATTCGGTGGTATTGTGAGATGAAACGTCTTAGACCAACCTTACTCGTCCTCGCACAAGAGACCAGTTCCACGGACTAACATGCAACTTGTATTGCATAAAAGTGACTTTGCGGGTGCCTGTCTCTCCCATCTTAGTTGAATCTGATTTGACAACGGCGGTCCTTGTAGAAGGTTAAAAGGCAACTTGTATATCACCTTTGTGGTTTTGCGTAGATAAGAACGGTTCTTATAGTTTACCCTAGTAGCTACGTAAAAATTGCAACAACAAAGTAGAGGAAGTCTAACTTGTTTTTGCAGGGCATGTTGTGATGTGGTATGGCCAAAACGGGATGTGGCATATGTGGTCGCAGCGGTGTACATATTCTACGACTCGACGGGGAAAGGGGGGAATCGGTGGAGGTGCTCACACCGGAGCTAATGGTGAGCTCGAGGAGGTCGGGGGCGGACCGGATGGGTGGCACGACAGCGAGAGGCATGCGGTGGCCGACGGGGAAGAGATCGATCCAGACAATTGACGGCACCCTGGCTCGAACTGGTGGTTGTAGTCGAAGTAGACGAGTCCGGCGCATCTCTTGGCAAAGTTTCAGCCCGCGGGAAGCTCGGTGGTCACGGTAACGATGGGGCGGCGGC
>NW_025249376.1:0-2251 GCF_018294505.1 Triticum aestivum | reverse complement strand
GGAAGAGGGAAAGAGGCAGAGAGAGCTAGAAGTACAAGAGGAAGAATCAGATGATGATCAATCAGAAGAGGAAGAAATGCTGCATTATGAGGGTGACACTGAAGTTGAGGACCCATTTGAGGTAGAGGAAGATAGGACTTTTGAACAAGAAGAAGAAACTATAGTTGAACCTGTAAAGAAGAAGCAGAAGCTGCCAGTTAGAAGAGGCCCAACCACTAGGTCACATTGTAGTGAGCTACCAGAGGTTGAACCTGATTTCAGACCATCATCAGATGAAGAAGAGGAGGGGTTGTTGAGGGAGAGTGATGATGATGGTTTTCAGCCACTCTCTTTTGTCCTACAAAAGAAAAGGAAGAGTAGGGCAAAGAAAAGGCCTCCTAGGAAGTGGTACAATGAGAAAATGGAGCAACCACATGAGCAACTATGTATGAAGTTGTGTTTTAGGGATCAGCATCAATTCAGAGAAGCTTTGTTGAATTTGCACGTCACCCAGGCCAGGAATTTCAGGTATCACAGGAATTCAGATCAGAGGATAATTGTTGAGTGTACAGATAAAAAATGCCAGTTCTCAATGGTGGCAGCAGTTATAAAAGGGGAGAAAACATTTGTAATTAAGAAGATGAGACTAGAGCACACTTGCCCTAGTACCACTGAGACCACCAGGGTTAGTGCTAAGTGGCTAGCACAGAAATATGATCATCTCTTTAGATCTGATATAACTACTGGTATTCAGACTATAATTGATGCATGCAATGAAAAATATGGTGTAGATGTGCCCAAGTGCATGGCATATAGGGCAAAGAACATAGCTATTGATGCTGTGTTAGGAGATCACAGGAAGCAATATCCTAGGCTTAAAGACTATGCTCAGACTGTCATGGACACAAACCCTGGGAGTAGAGTAATAGTCACTACTGTTACTCCAGTACCTAATGCAAAAATACCCCACCCAGGCCCAAGATTCCATGCCATGTTTTTTTGCCTTAATGGAGCAAGGGAGGGGTTTCTCAATGGGTGTAGGCCTTTCATTGGTTAGTTCTTGAACCTTGTGTGAACCATTTACATATCTGCAGCTTATCTGCAGCATCACCCTTTGTGTTGTTGTGCACATTACCCTCCAGCGGCAGCCCAGCCAACCTCTTCCTCGTGAGATCATCCATATTAGCATCTTTGCCTTTGCCGTCCACTACCATGTCATCCTCTCTCCTTCCCGTCTCCTGATGAGCTGGGAAGTTGTTCATGTCGGCCTCGCGTCGATTGCCTGAACGCCCCCCTGTCCGGCCTCCCCTACGGCCACCTCTCCGACCTCGGCCCTCTCCAGGACCTTGGCTTGCGCGCATGGCCCAGCTAGCTCATAAATCCTTGAAGACTAGAGCCGAAGGGGGATGAATCCTAGTACCGTGTTCCTTATAAAGATGACCCAACATGCCACACATGGCGCACCAATCAGGCAGCTTCTCATACTTTACTCTATAGATCTGTCTTCCCCCCCCCCCTCTGATCATAGACACAGCGTTCTGCAGGGGTTTAAACACATTCAGCCGGATCCACACCCTATGGAAGTTCCCCACAAAATCATGAGACGGTTGTTCTGTGAATAGCACTTCCCCCACCTTTGCGGCTAGTGGAGTAACCAGGTGAGCAAACAGATCTGGAACATGATCCATATGTCAATCGTCTCCAGCTTGATGGATGAAGGTTTTGAGACCCCATCATAAGGCGCAAGAAGCACTGCATCCCCTCGGAAATTCCAAGGTCCCTCATGCATAACTCTCTCCCAATCTCCTAAACAGGACAGTTGAACTGAGTACAGATTATCTTCCAAGGGCTTAAATTTGGCCTCCTGTGCTATATTCCATGCTGACCGCATGTTTCTGTAGAACCACGTCTGACTGTATGATTTGGAGGTGTTTACCCTAGCCAGAGCAATCCATCTGGGTCCCTGTGGAGGCGCATCTTTCTCATCAAAGATCACATCATCAAGATCTTCTTCCTTCAGCCCAAGTTCTGCCATCATCCGCTCGACATCGCTTGCGCCCGAGGAGCCCGAGGCCCCTTCAGCCGCCATCAGAAGAACCTTACCCGATGCAAAAGTGACCGGGTATATTGGGGAGACCCTAGAACCACCGTTCCCTGCCTAACCTCGCGCGAGAAGAGTGCGACGGAGGAAGACAGAGAGAGATCGCTGATAGGGAAGGAAAAGCGATCTACTCGACGGCATCGTAGTCGCCGCCGCGAGAAACAAAAACCC
>NW_025249375.1:0-2251 GCF_018294505.1 Triticum aestivum | reverse complement strand
GATTACCGAGGAGGTAATGTCGCCAGGTCTTAAGTGCATAGACTACGGCTGCAAGCTCTAGATCATGAGTAGGATAATTCTCCTCATGTGGGTGCAATTGCCGTGAAGCGTAGGCAATTACGTGTCGATCTTGCATGAGAATGCAACCTAGTCCTTGTCGCGAGGCGTCGCAGTAGATAACAAAGTCCTTAGAGAAGTCTGGCGGTACCAGTACGGGAGCAGAGGTCAGGCGTCTTTTCAGTTCCTGAAAGCTGTGCTCACATTGTGGAGTCCATTCGAACTTCTTATCTTTCTTGAGGAGTTCGGTTAGAGGTTTAGCAACTTTGGAGAAGTTTTCGACAAAGCGACGGCAATAGCTCGCTAAGCCTAGAAAACTCCGAACTTGCTTGACCGATTCAGGTGGAGTCCAATTAAGGACGGCTTGAACTCGCTCAGGGTTAACAGCAATACCTTTACCAGATATTACATGACCCAGATAGGTCACTTCTGACAACCAGAATTCACATTTAGAAAATTTGGCATAAAGGCGATGCTCTCGAAGTTTCTGCAACACTAGCCTTAGATGTTCGGCATGTTCTTCCTCGTTCTTGGAGTAGATGAGTATATCATCGAGGTAAACCACGACGAATTTATCCAGATACTCCATGAAGATTGAGTTCATTAACCGAGAAAAGGTGGCTGGAGCGTTGGTTAAACCGAAGGACATGACGGTGTACTCGTATTGCCCATAACGAGTAACAAAGGCCGTTTTAGGAATGTCCCCGTTTCTGATTTTGATTTGATGGTAGCCCAACCTCAAATCCATCTTGGAGAAGACTAAGGATCCAGCGAGCTGATCGTACAGGTCGTTGATCCTGGGAAGCGGATATTTGTTCTTGATTGTGACCAAATTGACAGGTCGGTAATCTACAACCATCCGGTCCGTACCATCCTTCTTCTTGACGAATAGGACGGGGCAAGCCCACGGAGACGAGCTAGGTCGGATGAAACCCTTTTTCAAGGACTCATCGAGTTGTTTCTTAAGCTCGGCTAGTTCTAGGGGTGCCATCTTATAAGGTCTTCTAGCAATCGGAACGGTTCCTGGAATGAGGTCTATTACGAACTCAACATCCCTGTCAGGTGGAACACCTGGCAATTCCTCTGGAAAGACATCCGGGAAGTCACGGACTACCGGAACGTCCTCAAGGTCTGGCAAGGGGCTGGCGTTAAGAGAATATAATTGTCGCTTGGCTATTCGGGTCAAGACATTGACTATCTTCCCCGAAGGATGGGTGAGCTGAACAGTCCTAGAGAAGCAATCAATTTTGGCTTGATGAGCTGACATCCAGTCCATACCCAAAATGATATTAATATCTGAAGATTTAAGGGCTATTAAAGAGGCAAGGAAAACAAGTCTGTCGACTTGGATTTCATTTCCATGGCTTACTCTAGAAGTTTGCCATTTGGATCCCGGAGTTTGAATTACCATAGAGGTTGGCATATCACCGAATGCGACGTTATGCAAGCGAGCATAGTTTTCAGATATAAAAGAATGAGAGGCTCCTGTATCGAAAAGAACAGATGCCGGGTGGCAATTAACAAGAAGCGTACCGAGAACGACGTTGGGATCCTCTTGAGCTTCTTCGGCAGAGATACAGTTGACATGGCCACGTGAAGCGGTGACCGGCTTGGCGTGGAATATTTTTCCTGTCGGCTTGCCACGGCCAACAGCTTTAGCAGACTGGTTGGGGTTGGTCTGGGGGCACTCACGCATATAGTGACCAGATTCCCCACACTTGAATCAAGTCACGGAACTGGTACGTGGAGGAGCATTGTTAGTTGGACCCCCATAGGGCTTGGCTGGAGCAGACTGTTGAACGGGGCGAGGCGCCTGGAAGGATGGCCTCGGTGTGAACCTGGGTGGCAGGGCGGTGTTGGGTACCCACACGCGGCGCTTCTGAGGACCAGCACCGGATGAGGAACCCATGTCACGGCCATGCTTGCGTGTTGCGTCATAGTCAGTCTGACCAGTTTCAGCACTGATGGCTTTGTTGACAAGTTTCTGAAAAGATGTGCACTCATGCAGACGGAGGTCGCGGCGAAGCTCAGGACTAAGGCCCTTACGGAACCTTGCTTGCTTCTTGGCATCAGTAGACACTTCCTCAGTTGCATATCGTGCGAGATTACCAAACTCCCTGCTGTAAGCATCCACAGAAAGTCGGCCTTGGGTGAAACTGCAAAATTCTTCACGTTTACGGTCCATGAGACCCTC
>NW_025249374.1:0-2251 GCF_018294505.1 Triticum aestivum | reverse complement strand
ATACCACGCATGTACGCACTGTTTACTTGACACCGATAGTATATACCTGGCAAGCTGCAGGAAGAATGTGTACCTGGGCCATTGTCGATTTCTTCTGACCAACCATCAATGTCGAAAGAAAGGCAAGCATTTCAAAGGCGAGGCAGATCACCGGAAGAAGCCCGCCATGCGTACCGGTGATCACGTACTTTCTATGGTCAATGATTTACACGTAATCTTTGGAAAGGGTCCCGACGGACTAGCTGTTCCGAGTGACGCTGGGGGAGACGCACCCATGTGGAAGAAGAAATATATATTTTGGGACCTACCCTACTGGAAAGACCTAGAGGTCCGCTCTTTGATCGACGAGATGCACGTGACGAAGAACCTTTGCGTGAACCTGCTAGGCTTCTTGGGCGTGTATGGGAAGACAAAAGATACAGCTGAGGCACGGGAGGACCTGCAACGTTTGCACGAAAAAGACGGCATGCCTCCAAAGCAGTATGAAGGTCCTGCCAGCTATGCTCTTACCAAAGAAGAGAAGGAAATCTTCTTTGAATGCCTGCTTAGTGTGAAGGTCCCGACTGGCTTCTTGTCGAATATAAAAGGAATAATAAATATGGCAGAGAAAAAGTTTCAGAACCTAAAGTCTCATGACTGCCACGTGATTATGACGCAACTGCTTCCGGTTGCATTGAGGGGGCTTCTACCAGAAAACGTCCGATTGGCCATTGTGAAGCTATGTGCATTCCTCAATGCAATATCTCAGAAGGTGATCGATCCAGAAATCATACCAAGGCTAAGGAGTGATGTGGTGCAATGTCTTGTCAGTTTCGAGCTCGTGTTCCCACCATCCTTCTTCAATATCATGACGCACGTCCTAGTTCATCTAGTTGACGAGATTGTCATTCTGGGCCCCGTATTTCTACACAATATGTACCCCTTTGAGAGGTTCATGGGAGTCCTAAAGAAATATGTCCATAACCGCGCTAGGCCAGAAGGAAGCATCTCCATGGGCCATCAAACAGAGGATGTCATCGGGTTTTGTGTTGACTTCATTCCTGGCCTTAAGAAGATAAGTCTCCCTAAATCGCGGTATGAGGGGAGACTGACTGGAAAAGGCACGCTTGGAAGGGACTCAATAATATCCAGGGACGAATATTCTTGGTCTCAAGCACACTACAAAGTTCTACAGAACTCTACCTTGGTGACCCCGTATGTCGATGAACACAAGAACAGTCTGCGCTCCAAACACCAAGAGCAGTGCGACGACTGGATTACATGTGAACACATCAGGACTTTCAACAATTGGTTGGAAGCACGTATCAGAGGTGACAACACTGTTTGTGATGAGTTGTACTTGTTATCCAGGGGACCATCTTTGACGTATTTATTTGGAAAGGATACGAGATAAATGGGAATAAATTTTACACGATTGACCAAGATCAAAAGAGCACCAACCAAAACAGCGGTGTCCGCTTTGATGCAACAACCGAGAGGGGAAATGACATATATTATGGTTACATAGTGGACATATGGGAACTTGACTACGGACATGATTTTAAGGTCCCTTTGTTTAAGTGCAAATGGGTCAATGTGTCAGGAGGCGGGGTACAGGTAGACCCATAGTACGGAATGACAACAGTGGATCTGAAAAATCTTGGGTACACTGACGAACCGTTAGTCCTAGCCAATGATGTGGCACAGGTTATCTATGTGAAGGACATGTCTACCAGACCGAGAAAGAGAAAAGATAAGGAAGCGAATACATCATACGATGAGCCAAAGCGCCACATAGTTCTTTCAAGAAAAAGGGACATCGTGGGAGTGGAGGACAAGACAGACATGTCTGAAGATTATGAAAAGTTTCATGAAATTCCTCCCTTTAAAGTCAAGGCTGACCCCAGCATCCTGATAAACGATGAAGATTATCCATGGTTACGGCGCAATAAGCAAATGACACAAGCGAAGAAAAAGTGAAGACTTTCTCCCGCAACTATTATGATGATACCATGCCAACTTTGTAACTGATGAGTATGATACCATTGTCCGTTTTGTACATGCACATGCTATGTGTGGGTCAATTTATGATACCATGCGAACTTTCAACTTTTTCAGAGTTCATTTGAAATGCTTTAATGTCTTATGGTTCGGCCCTCGTAATAATTAAAAATAGCAACAATAAGTATTTTGCTGTAAGTAGAAACAAAATAAAATAAATAAAGCAAGAAAGAAAACAAAAAAACAAAAAAAGCGGAAAGTTTATAATTTT
>NW_025249373.1:0-2251 GCF_018294505.1 Triticum aestivum | reverse complement strand
AATCACCCAATTCGGAGTCCGTATGAAAAACTTGTGTGCGTTTTGAGTCAGGTGTGTCTGTGCAGTCCGAATCTGAATCCAGAACGTGAGAGACTTGGACTCTATCTTCTCTTGGGCCAAAAGTGACGTGAGAGAACTTTTTGGACAGCAAATAAACATCTCTTTCTTCCTTATCTTCATATGTGGATTGTACAAATGTCCCATACACCTGCAATTAGACAAAACACAAAAGTGTGTGAAGTATTTTTGTTCTGGATAACATAAATAGATTATTGAATAGTTTGCACTAAAAATCACCTGACAAATATGCATATATGCAATATTTTTGGTCATATCCAAGGTAGTCATGTCCTCATCACGAGGGGTCTGGCGATCGCACTGACGGCCCCGAGGCCGCAGGAGCGCCAGGCGCTGCACCGACCGCCGATCCCTCTGCCGCTGCTGCAGCGTCAAGCTCCGAAGAGCCCCAGCCCGGCGCCTATCTGAAGGCCGGCGATGGCATCTTCATCAAGCTTCCCTGGGTGTCAAGCTCCAGGGCGCCGGTCGAAGGGGAGAATTTCGATGAAGAGCTGCTCGCCTCCGCGGGGCTGTCGTTGGTTGATGCGCCAAGCAGCAGCAGTGGCGAGCCTGAGGAGGAGGAGCTACTACGGAAGCTGCTGTCACTCTACCGCGCCCGACAAGCCAAGCTGGCTTCCCGGGAAGCACTTGTCGCGAAGGCGGGAGTGGATATGGAGAAGCGCGCGGAGGAGCTCCGGGGCCTCAACCAGGAAGCTCTCCGGTCCCTGGCACAGGAGCGGGAGAGACTCGCCGAGGAGCGTACAGCCTTCCTTCTCGAGAAGGCCGAAGCTGAGGAGGAACAAAGGCTTGCTGCCGAGAAGCAGTCCGCGCGAGAAGGCGAGTTGGTGCAGCGGAAGGCCAACCTTGACAGCTACGAGGAGGAGCTCGTCGCGCGCGAGGAAACACTTGGCGGGGCTCTCAAAGAAGCAAGGGATGCTGCCGCAACTGCAGAGGCCGCCAAGAAGGAGCTGGAGACGAGGGTGACGCAGTTGGAGGCCAGCCTCAAGACGAGCGGCGAGGAGCTTGCTGTGCTCAAGCGCGAGCGCGAGAAGGATGCTGCTGCTCATGGTGAGCTGCAGGGTCTTCTCGCTGAAAGGAGCAAGGAGCTCAGCGCCGCCAAGGACTCCAACGTGGATCTCGAGTTGAAGCTGGCTACGCTGACTCAGACGCTGGACGGCGCCAAGGAGCAAGAGAAGACTTTGTCGGAGAAGATCAAGGCCGACGAGGCACTGCTGGCGAGCATCGCCGTTACCTAGAACTCATTTAGGGAGACGGTGGAGCACTGGACCGAGGGTCTGGTGAATATCGCCGCAGTCATCGACGGGGAGCTGGCGCAGCTGGGGATGGAGGACTTCGGGTATTCTTCCGACGAGCATCTCCAACCCAGCGCCAAGCTCAGCTTGTTCTTCAAGGGCGTGGCGACGGCACTCCAGCGACTCCGGGAGAAGATCCCCAAGCAGCTGGCCGACGAGTCACGCAAGATTTGCGCAGGAGCTCTCCAGAAGGTGCTGATGAAGGTGGCCTTCCGCAATCCAGGCCTCAACCTCACCAACGTCCTCAAATCCTTGCCGCTGGACGCCGATCGGGAAGCTCTCAAGGCCCTTGTCGCACCCATTGTGGACAAGGTGAGCGAGATCAGGAGGGTTGAGGGCGATCGCGTAGATTAGGCCGCCCGTTTCTTCTTTTCCCTTGTCGCTGCTAATCATGTTATGAAAACAGTCTGTTAGAGCTGCGACAAGCTATCTTGTAATATAACTCTATTTCTGGTATCGACTGCTATGTTATTCCCTTTACTAGATTCCTTCCTTTGTATGTTTTTACCCTACGCTTTTAGGGAACTTGTCGGCGCAGGCGCCCGAGCCGCGAGCGCTGAGTGCGGGACGTCAGCAGCCTGCTGGCGGTGCCGCTTCCGACAAGAAACCTTGTCGCGACTAGTTGCAGCACACTTAAGTTGTTGAGCGGACTCGAAACAAATTAAGGGCGCAACTAGCTACGAGTTGGTTCCTCTGCGCACAGGTTTTCCATAGAAAGCACGGTCGTTCGAGGAAGATAACTTAAAAATTAAAACTAATTGCTCAAACTGTGGCAACTTAGCTTTTCTGTCATTTGCTTCCCGGCAAGGTTTCCATTAAGGCGAAACTTTCTTGAACGATGCCTGTTCCACATCATTATCTTCTCCTCCTCCCCCCCCCCC
>NW_025249372.1:0-2251 GCF_018294505.1 Triticum aestivum | reverse complement strand
CCCTGATGACTTGCCTGAAGATGTCATCAATGATATGACAAAGTCACTTTTGAACGAGAGCCTAGCAGACTATGGTAAGGTGGGCTTAAGCCCCTTCTGCGAAGCTAACCCGGCTCCAGCGGTAAGCCCCCCATCTAAATAAATTTCCTTGATTTTTCGATGTTTTTGTCTATACTCATGCCTTTGCTAATTTTTCACAGGCTGGCGACAAATTCTGGAAGGTCAAATATGACCATGAAGCTGCGAAGAAAGGCAGGAAGGCCAAGAGAGCCGCCAGGAAAGAGGCTGCAAAAAAAGGGCAAGAAAGCCACCGCCTCTGACTTGCTTCGGCTAGAAGATTCTTCTGAGTCGGAGGTAGCCCTTGACTCCCTTGGATCCGTTTTTAACCATCTTATTGACACTAATTATTAGCAGGAGGACACAGGAGCGAGCCATAGCAAGGATGAAGAGGTAACTATCATTTCCTCCGACTCCGAGCCTTGGCCAAGACAAAAAATCCACAGAGTAACCCGGAAAGTAAGATTTTCACATCCCTTAGCTTATCAAGATCCTCAATTTCTTTTGAAGCAACAGCTTCATGAGAGCCGAAGGCAGACCCGGGCTAGCAAGGATGTGGAGCTCTCCTCCGGCTTAACAAACACCCCAAGAAAGCGCCGGAACAAGGTCACCTCTGATTTAAATCTCCTTTATCCTTTGGCGGGTCTCACTCGTCAACCACTCAATTCTTCTGATTCGGATTATCAGGAAACTTCTCCTTCCTCCGGCGACTCAATGCAATCCAATCTACCGGCTTTCAAGACCGCTCCAGGGTAATGATAACCTGCTTATCCTGTATTCATTTCAATTTGTTGGATTTGCACTAACCTTTTGATCTTATGAAGTGGAAAAGCAAATCCTAGCAAACAGGTGAAGAAGAATAAGCCCGCCGAAGAAACGGTCTTAACAGAACCGGAACTTAGAACAGCCGCGCCTGAAACCTCCAATCATGAGCCGCCACCTGAGCCGGAGCATGACATGCCAACTGCTGACCCGCCTGCCGAGCGAGCCGTCGATGGCTCTAAAAACCCGGAAGTCCCTAGCCCGGTCAGAACAAATGATCCTCAAGACCGTGATGTCGAGATCACCAAGACCGGCTTTGCTGAACCAGGGAGGCCAACCATGCTGGCCAAGTGCTCCGCCAAGGAGGAGCTTCTCGAACGCTGCCGGGTCAAACTTGATGTCGCTGACTATACTCACATGAGTATTGGAGAAGTCTTTTCCGGCTATATGAGACAAGTGCACAACAGCCGTGACATCGAAATTGACATGGTAAAGCAGATGCACCAGAAATTTGAGGTACAATCCTTTATCTGTACTCATTTATCCTTACTATGCCAGCCCCCAAATCTATTGCTTATGATGAATACGCTGTAGACTTAGAAACAAACTTAGTGACATTAGTAATATATTTGGATAAAATATGTAAGATATCTGGCTTACTCCGTAGTCCCCAAGGGGCGGCTTAACCAGTATGGTTGAGCCGGTCCTTCATATGGTTGTATTGTATAAAGTACTTGAAAACTTTAAACAGCAATATGCATTATCCCCCAAGTGCCAAGTACTCTTGCTTGCAAAGTGCTTGGGACTTACTGTCATGAACCACCACTTGAAGTAAAATTCTTCAGTAGACATTAGCCCCCAAGTGCCAAGTGTTGTTGCTTGCACAAGGCTTGGGACTTAATATTGCATCATGATAGTCTTGATTTTGACCCGGCATTTGCATAGGCCACCACTAGTCAACTTGAGTCAGAAGTGTCTGATTTGAAGAACCGCCTTGAGGCCCAAGAGAATGAAACCCAAAGAGCTGACTCCAAGTTAAATTCAGCATTTCTGAACAAGAAAAACTGAAGAAAGATTTTGAAATGGAGAAAAAGGGTTGGGCTGATGAAAAAATTGCTTTGATCAATCGAGCTGAAAAGGCGGAGGCGGCTCTTGAAGAGGCAACCGGTGAATTATCCGGTTTAAAACGCCATGTCTCCCAGATGGTCTCAGCAATCTTTGGTAAGTCGCCCTTCAAGTGTTAAATACTTTAATATTTCTATTGATCATATAAAGTGTAATTAACTCACCTGACAATGTTTATGCAGGCCCCAGGAGTTCAAATCTGAACCAAGATATGCTGATCAAGCTGAAGGCGGTTTATACGCTGGTGGAACAACTGTACACCGGGTCTCAGCGTGCCTTAGCCATAGTGGACCTGTCCAATGAAGTG
>NW_025249371.1:0-2251 GCF_018294505.1 Triticum aestivum | reverse complement strand
GACAATAGAGGCAAGACCAATAATTTCATCTTCACTAGGTAATTCTTTATCATGGGGTTGTCTATGAAATTTAACAAAATTAAACTAATGAGACATATCCCCCAAACCAATAGTAACAACATCCTTTTTGCAGTCTATCCTAGCATTAACAGTATTCAAGAAGGGTCTACCAAATATAATGGGTCAAAAGTTATCTTGTGGAGAACCAAGAACAAGAAAATCAGCAGGATATTTAACTTTCCCACATAAGACTTCAACATCTCTAACAATCCCAACTGGTGAAATAGTGTCTCTATTGGCAAGCTTAATTGTTACATCAATTTCCTCTATCTCAGCAGGTGCAATATCATGCATAATTTCTTTGTATAAGGAATGAGGTATTGCACTTGCACTAGCACCCATATCACATAAGCCATGATAGCAATGATCTCCTATTTTAACAGAAATAACAGGCATGCCTACAACAGGTCTATGTTTATTTTTAGTATCAGGTCTAGCAATTCTAGCAGCTTCATCACAGAAGTAAATAACATGCCCATCAATATTATCAGCCAAGAGATCTTTAACCATAGCAATACTAGGTTCAACTTTAATTTGCTCAGAGGGTGTAGGTGTTCTAGTATTACTCTTACGAACCACAGTTGAAGCTTTAGCATGATCCTTTATTCTAACAGGGAAAGGTGGTTTCTCAATACAAGCGGTAGGAACAATAGGATCAACATTATAAGTGATAGTCTTTTCTTCAACTTTAATAGGTGCAACCACTTTTACTTCAATGGGAGGATTATATTTAAACCACTTCTCCTTAGGGAGGTCAACATGAGTAGCAAAGGATTCACAGAAAGAAGCTACTATCTCAGAGTCAAGTCCATATTTAGTGCTAAATTCATGGAAAACGTCGGTATCCATAAAAGATTTAACACAATCAAACTTAGGTGTTATACTTGGCTCCTTACCTTCGTCGAGATCCCAATCTTCAGAGTTGCGTTTAATTCTTTCTAATAAATCCCATTTGAATTCAATAGTCTTCATCATAAAAGATCCAGTACAAGAAGTATCGAGCATGGAGCGATTATTGAGAGAAAGCCGAGCATAAAAATTTTGAATAATAATTTCTCTTGAGAGCTCATGATTGGGGCATGAATATAACATTGACTTAAGCCTCCCCCAAGCTTGAGCGATGCTTTCTCCTTCGCAAGGCCAAAAATTATATATATAATTACGATCACGATGAACAAGACGCATAGGATAAAACTTTTGATGAAATTCCAATTTCAATCGGTTGTAGTTCCATGATCCCATATCATCACATAGCCTAGACCATGTCAATGCCTTTCCCTTCAAAGATAAAGGGAAGACCTTCTTCTTGATAAAATCCTCGGGCATACCTGCAAGCTTAAATAATCCACAAACTTCATCCACATAGATTAGGTGCAAATCGGGATGTCATGTTCCATCACCTGTGAAAGGATTAGCTAGCAGTTTCTCTATCATACCCGAAGGAATTTCAAAGTAAACATTTTCAGTAGGTTCAGTAGGTTGGGGAGCAACTCTTTGCTCTACTGGTCGGGGTGAAGATACCCCGAACAAGCCCCTCAAAGGATTATGTTCCATAGTAACAAGTGACAGTAAATTTCAGCACACTATATAAATTTTTCCTTACCAAATTCCACCTACCAAAGGCGCTTCACTCCCCGGCAACAGTGCCAGAAAAGAGTCTTGATGACCCACAAGTATAGGGGATCTATCGTAGTCCTTTCGATAAGTAAGAGTGTCGAACCCAACGAGGAGCAGAAGGAAATGACAAGAGGTTTTCAATAAGGTATTCTCTGCAAGCACTGAAATTATCGGTAACAGATAGTTTGGTGATAAGGTAATTTGTAACGGGCAACAAGTAATGGAAGTAAATAAGGTGCAGCAAGATGGCCCAATCCTTTTTGTAGCAAAGGACAAGCCTGGATAAACTCTTATATAAAGGAAAGCGCTCCCGAGGACACATGGGAATTATCGTCAAGCTAGTTTTCATCACGCTCATATGATTCGCGTTCGTTACTTTGATAATTTGGTATGTGGGTGGACCGGTGCTTGGGTGATACCCTTTCTTGGACAAGCATCCCACTTATGATTAACCCCTATTGCAAGCATCCGCAACTACAAAAGAAGTATTAAGGTAAACCTAACCATAGCATGAAACATATGGATCCAAATCAGCCCCTTACGAAGCAACTCATAAACTAGGGTTTAAGCTTCT
>NW_025249370.1:0-2251 GCF_018294505.1 Triticum aestivum | reverse complement strand
AGGTAAGTTTCTTTCCCCTTTATTTCTGTTTTTCTAATTTTTCTGACATTTGTTTTGATTTAATAAATATATTAAATCATTTAATTTTATTATGCCAATTTTTTGTAGGAGCTGGATATATTATTCCAGAGCTCTTTTATAAATGGCATAATTTTTGGGCCATATTTCATATATATAGAAATATTTTTCCAATGCAAATATTTATCGAATTAATCCAAATAGCCAAAATAAAATGTCCATGAACTCCTAAAAATATTGTTTTGATTTTTATCTCTGTCCAATATTTTTAGAGGGCATCATGAGCATTTTCTTGGACCCTTTTGGAGAAGTTTTTTTATTTGGGTCATTTTCAAAAATGATTCTGAGGGTTCCATCAATCCTCATTTCAAATTTAAATGAAATTTAAATATGATGCACAAATAGCTAGCTAGCCTAGGTCATACCAGACTAGGGATGTGACAACTCGCCCCCACTTGAAAGAATCTCGTCTCGAGATTCAGGGGTCGACGGAAAGAAAGCGGGGTACTCCAGTCGAAGACGATCTTCTCGCTCCCAAGTAGCCTCTCTCTCGGAATGATGAGACCACTGAACTTTGAGAAACTTGATGTTCTGACGTCGGGTAACACGCTCTGCTTGATCAAGAATGCAAACCGGGTACTCTCGGTATGTGAGGTTATCTTGGAGATCAAGCGTTTCGTGGTCCACTCCACGGATAGGATCCGAGAAGCAACGCCTGAGTTGAGAGATGTGGAAGACATCATGAACTCGAGAAAGATGTGGGGGTAGTTCCAATTGGTAGGCAACCTCTCCTCGTTTAGCGAGAATGTGAAAAGGACCAATGTAACGAGGAGCCAACTTGCCCTTGATACCGAAACGATGGGTACCCTTCAAAGGAGTAACCCGAAGGTAAGCTTGGTCGCCAATTTCATAAGTCATATCCTTATGATGACGATCGTACTGACTTTTCTGACGAGACTGTGCTGTTTTCAAATTCTCACGAATGATGCGAACTTGCTCTTCTGCCTCCTGGATCATATCCGGTCCAAAGAATTGTCTTTCACCGGTTTCTGACCAGTTCAAAGGTGTTCGACATCTTCGTCCATAGAGAACCTCAAAAGGAGCTTGCTTGAGGCTGGATTGGTAGCTATTGTTATAGGCAAACTCAGCAAAAGGAAGACATTTCTCCCAATCCATACCGAATGAGATAACGCAAGCTCTGAGCATGTCTTCGAGAATTTGATTGACCCGTTCCACCTGACCACTCGACTGAGGGTGGAAAGCGGTGCTGAAGGAAAGATGGGTTCCCATGGCAGTTTGGAAGCTCTCCCAGAAATGAGAAGTGAAAAGACTGCCACGGTCTGAATTAATCTCTAGTGGAACACCATGAAGTGATACTATTCGAGAAATGTATAAGTCAGCAAGCTGACTAGCAGTGATACTCTCTCGAACAGGAAGGAAGTGAGCCACTTTGGAGAGACGATCAATGACTACGAAGATAGCGTTATTCCCTCTTTTGGTCCTGGGAAAGCCGGTGACGAAGTCCATACCAACTTTATCCCATTTCCATTCAGGAATAGCTAAAGGCTGAAGGGTGCCAGCAGGTCTTTGATGCTCTGCCTTAACGCGACGACAAACGTCACATTTAGCAATGAACTCAGCGATTTCTCTCTTCATCCTAGTCCACCAGAACCTCTGGCGTAGGTCCTGATACATCTTAGAGCTACCGGGATGAATTGTGAGAGGAGATTCATGCGCCTCCTTAAGGATCAACTGTCGAAGATGTTGCTTCTTGGGAACCACCAAGCAATTCTCAAAGAAAACAACACCGCGATCATCCATAGAGAAACATCCACCAACTCCCTTCTTAATGTTCCTCTTGATCCGGGTAATCCCCGTATCATGTTTCTGGGCTTCGATGATAAGATCCACAAGGGTAGGTTTCGCCACCAAGGTAGAAAGGAATCCGCGAGGCGCAATGTGAAGGTTAAGTTTACAGAATTCCTCATGGAGAAGTGGTTGGCCTTGCTGCAACATGAGATTGTTGCAATAGGATTTACGGCTTAGAGCATCAGCCATGACATTGGCTTTGCCTGGGGTGTAGGTAATCCCTAGATCATAGTCTGTGATCAACTCCAACCAACGTCTTTGTCTAAGATTCAAATCTGGTTGGGTGAAGATATACTTGAGACTCTGGTGATCGGTGTAGATCTCGCAACGTTT
Organism: Triticum aestivum; assembly: GCF_018294505.1. NCBI lineage: Eukaryota > Viridiplantae > Streptophyta > Magnoliopsida > Poales > Poaceae > Triticum > Triticum aestivum. Next base: position 31 of record NW_025249370.1, on the reverse strand, counting down.
ACCAAGGAGGTAATGTCGCCAAGTCTTGAGT
>NW_025249369.1:0-2251 GCF_018294505.1 Triticum aestivum | reverse complement strand
CGCTTGGAGATAAGCGAGTTTTACCAGGCTGGTGGGGACACGTAGTTGCGTCCACCCATATAAGGGGATAAGGATCCACCTTTTCACCTACGCCTTCTTCCTCCCTTGCTTATCCATTCTCGCGCACTCGAGCTCCAGCACCCAAGTCCGCACTCCCCACCTCAACCTTCTCCAGCCATGTCCGGAGCGGGAGGCAAATGGATGGTCTCCTCCGTCACGGAGGGACACATCAAAAAACTGAGGAAGGCCGGATACTTGTCTAACGACATTGCATACCGGCTTCCCGAAAAGGGGCAGCTCATCCCCACCCCTAGGCCCCATGAGAGGGTGGTGTTCCTCCCTCATTTCCTCCGCGGACTGGGCTTCCCTCTTCACCCATTTGTCCGGGGGCTCATGTTCTACTATGGCCTGGATTTCCACGATCTGGCCCCGAACTTTGTCCTCAACATCTCGGCATTTATCGTCGTGTGCGAGGCTTTCCTCCACATCCGCCCCCATTTCGGCCTATGGCTCAAGACTTTCAATGTCAAGACGAAGGTGGTGCGCGGCAACCAGGCGGAGTGCGGAGGCGCCATGGTGGGCAAGATGGCCAACGTCATATGGCTCGAGGGCTCCTTTGTGGAGACCCTGAAGGGGTGGCAATCGGGGTGGTTTTACATCACCGAGCCGCGCGACCCCGAATGGGTCGCAACCCCCGAGTTTCGATCCAGACCCCCTACGCGGCTCACCTCCTGGAAGGAGACGGGCCTGTCGTGGGGTAAAAAGGGAGAGCTGACCAGAATCCAAACATGCGTCCAAACCCTGGTGGACAAGAAGCTCAAACTTGTCAACGTAGTCCAGGTTATGCTTATCCGCCTGATCCTCCCATGTCAACAACGGGCTTTCAACCTGTGGGAGTTCGACCCGGCGCGGCACAAAACTCTGAGCAGGCTCTTCGACACGACGTACGAAGATGCCTGGAAGGTGCGTTTCAAGGGCGCCGAGGCCCCCGCATCTTCTACCGAGGATCGCGGATTTAGTACGCAGCGTCACGCTCATGCGGTAAGCTGTTTTTTCCTTTTACAGGGTATCCGTTTTTCATAGTTTGACTCCATGCGGGATCTAAGCTCCCTTACCTTTGACAGGATTGGCAGGTGACGTTCGGACAGATCAACTGTCCGGCTCCTTTGCCCGAAGGCCCAGCGGACGCTCGCTTGGCGAAGCTGCTAGTTCCGGCACCCTATGTGGTGCCGGAGAAGAAGGCCGCGAAAAAGGCCACGGGGACTCGAAAGAGTGCCCGGTGCCAGGAGGTGTCGGATCCATCATCCGACGGTTCCGAGGCGCATGTTTATGCAGCCCACCCAAAGACCGGCTCGACGCGTCGTCGAGCGGCTCACTGGACTCATCGGATGTGAACTCGCTTCCGATGGCTTCCTCCCCCCCGCCCTACGGATGACACCGAAGTGTTATCCCAACAGGTTCCAAGCCGGGAGGAGGTGGTCCTGGAGGCGCCGCAAGGTGACCTCCTGGACTCCAGGAGTAAAGGGGATGAAACCCCCCAGGGCTCTAAGTCCGGCTCTAGGCCAGACACCGCTCCGGAACCTTCAAAGGTTCCAGAGTCCGACGGGGGACCTCCTTCCAAGAGGAGCAAGCCCACCGTGCCGGTGACCCCCATCCAACCAGAGGCGCCGGACAATCTGTTGGAGGCGCTCCAAGGCGCCTCCACCGACGAGGAGCACCGCACCATTATGAGTGCGGTGGTCCAGAAGGTTCAGTCCGCCAAGAGCGGACTGACTGAAGCTTGTACTAGCCTTTTAACAGGCTTTGAGGTAAGTAAAGAATGTGTAAATAATATTACCACATAGACAGTAGCCCCTGATGCTCTGTTTGGCGTTCGGGAAGAAAAGCCGAATAGAGGATCAAATAAAATTCGCAGGAGTCTAACAAAAAGGAGTCAATGTGCGTATGCAGGCTTCTCTGCTTGCGTCCACCGCACTGACTGTGGAAGTGGACACGCTAAAGCAGAACCTCGAGCGGTCCGAGCAAGAGCTCGGGCGTGCCAAGAAGCAGCTCGAGGACAATGAAGGTAAGAAATACCTTGTTTAAATATATATAAAAAGGTGCAATTGCAAAAAATGACAGGATTATCGTGGCTAGTGTAGGGGCCACGTCTGAGGTGGCGACCCTTAAGCAAGCGCTGGTCGAGGCCGAGAAGAGGGCGGCCACGGAGCGCACCGAGCGGGAGAAGTATGAGGCCGAGGTTGGCAAGGTA
>NW_025249368.1:0-2251 GCF_018294505.1 Triticum aestivum | reverse complement strand
TCCTCCATCTTGCAGCTATAGAACTTATTGGAGACTTCATATCTCTCAATTCGGGCATTTGCTTGAAATATTAACTTCAACTCCTGGAACATCTCATATGCTCCATGACGTTCAAAACGTCGTTGAAGTCCCGATTCTAAGCCGTAAAGCATGGCACACTGAACTATCGAGTAGTCATCAGCTTTGCTCTGCCAGACGTTCATAACATCTGGTGTTGCTCCAGCAGCAGGCCTGGCACCCAGCGGTGCTTCCAGGACGTAATTTTTCTGTGCAGCAATGAGGATAATCCTCAAGTTATGGACCCAGTCCGTGTAATTGCTACCATCATCTTTCAACTTTGCTTTCTCAAGAAACGCATTAAAATTCAACGGAACAACAGCACGAGCCATCTATCTACAATCAACATAAACAAGCAAGATACTATCAGGTACTAAGTTCATGATAAATTTATGTTCAATTAATCATATTATTTAAGAACTCCCACTTAGATAGACATCCCTCTAATCCTCTAAGTGATTATGTGATCCAAATCAACTAAACCATGACCGATCATCACGTGAGATGGAGTAGTTTTCAATGGTGAACATCGTTATGTTGATCATATCTACTATATGATTCACGCTCGACCTTTTAGTCTCCGTGTTCCGAGGCCATATCTGCATATGCTAGGCTCGTCAAGTTTAACCTGAGTATTCTGCGTGTGCAAAACTGGCTTGCACCCGTTGTAGATGGACGTAGAGCTTATCACACCCGATCATCACGTGGTGTCTGGGCACGACGAACTTTGGCAATGGTGCATACTCAGGGAGAACACTTCTTGATAATTTAGTGAGAGATCATCTTATAATGCTACAGTCAATCAAAGCAAGATAAGATGCATAAAAAGATAAACATCACATGCAATCAATATAAGTGATATGATATGGTCATCATCATCTTGTGCTTGTGATCTCCATCTCCGAAGCACCGTCATGATCACCATCGTCACCGGCGCGACACCTTGATCTCCATCGTAGCATCGTTGTCGTCTCGCCAATCTTATGCTTTCACGACTATCACTACCGTTTAGTAATAAAGTAAAGCATTACATCGCGATTGCATTGCATACAATAAAGCGACAACCATATGGCTCCTGCCAGTTGCCGATAACTTGGTTACAAAACATGATCATCTCATACAATAAAATTCAGCATCATGCCTTGACCATATCACATCACAACATGCCCTGCAAAAACAAGTTAGACGATCCTCTACTTTGTTGTTGCATGTTTTACGTGGCTGCTACGGGCTTAAGTAAGAACCAATCTCACCTACGCATCAAAACCACAACGATAGTTTGTCAAATAGACTCCGTTTTAACCTTCACAAGGACCGGGCGTAGCCATACTTGGTTCAACTAAAGTTGGAGAGACAGTCGCCCGCAAGCCATCTCTGTGCAAAGCACGTCGAGGGAACCGGTCTCGCGTAAGCGTACGCGTAAGGTTGGTCCGGGTCGTCTCGTCCAACAATACCGCCGAACCAAAGTATGACATGCTGGTAGGCAGTATGACTTGTATCGTCCACAACTCACTTGTGTTCTACTCGTGCATATAACATCAACATAAATAACCTAGGCTCGGATGCCACTGTTGGGTTTCGTAGTAATTTCAAAAAATTTTCCTACGCGCACGCAAGATCATGTGATGCATATCAACGAGGGGAGAGTATTGTCTACGTACCCAACGCAGACCGACTGCGGAAGCGATGACACGACGTAGAGGAAGTAGTCGTACGTCTTCACGATCCAACCGATCAAGCACCGAAACTACGGCACCTCCGAGTTCGAGCACACGTTCAGCTCGATGACGATCCCCGGACTCCGATCCAGCAAAGTGTCGGGGAAGAGTTTCGTCAGCACGACGGCGTGGTGACGATCTTGATGAACTACAGCAGCAGGGCTTCGCCTAAACTCCGCTACAGTATTATCGAGGAATATGGTGGCAGGGGGCACCGCACACGGCTAAGGAATAGATCACGTGGATCAACTTGTGTCAACTTGTGTGTTTAGAGGTGCCCCTGCCTCCGTATATAAAGGAGGAGAGGAGGGGAGCCTGGCCGGCCAAGGGGGGGAGGCGCAGGAGAGTCCTACTCCCTCTGGGAGTAGGATTCCCCCTCCAATCCTAGTCCAACTAGGATTCCTCGGAGGGGAAAAGAGGAGGAGGGGGCCGGCCACCTCTCCTAGTCCTAATAGGACTAGGGGAAGGGGGGGGGG
>NW_025249367.1:0-2251 GCF_018294505.1 Triticum aestivum | reverse complement strand
ATAATCGTTTATTATCCATGCTAGAATTGTATTGATAGGAAACTCAGATACATGTGTGGATACATAGACAACACCATGTCCCTAGTAAGCCTCTAGTTGACTAGCTCGTTGATCAATAGATGGTTACGGTTTCCTGACCATGGACATTGGATGTCGTTGATAATGGGATCACATCATTAGGAGAATGATGTGATGGACAAGACCCAATCCTAAGCCTAGCACAAAGATCGTGTAGTTCGTATGCTAAAGCTTTTCTAATGTCAAGTATCATTTCCTTAGACCATGAGATTGTGCAACTCCCGGATACCGTAGGAATGCTTTGGGTGTACCAAACGTCACAACGTAACTGGGTGGCTATAAAGATTCAGTACAGGTATCTCCGAAAGTGTCTGTTGGGTTGGCACGAATCGAGACTGGGATTTGTCACTCCGTGTAAACGGAGAGGTATCTTCGGGCCCACTCGGTAGGACATCATCATAATGTGCACAATGTGATCAAGGAGTTGATCACGGGATGATGTGTTACGGAACGAGTAAAGATACTTGCCGGTAACGAGATTGAACAAGGTATCGGGGTACCGACGATCGAATCTCGGGCAAGTATCGTACCGATGGACAAAGGGAATTGTATATGGGATTGATTGAATCCTTGACATCGTGGTTCATCCGATGAGATCATCGTGGAGCATGTAGGAGCCAACATGGGTATCCAGATCCCGCTGTTGGTTATTGACCGGAGAGTTGTCTCGGCCATGTCTGCATGACTCCCGAGCCCGTAGGGTCTACACACTTAAGGTTCGATGACGCTAGGGTTATAGGGAATAGATGTACGTGGTTACCGAATGTTGTTCGGAGTCCCGGATGAGATCCCGGACGTCACGAGGAGTTCCGGAATGGTCCGGAGGTAAAGATTTATATGTGGGAAGTCATCATACGGTCACCGAAACAATTCGGGGGTTACCGGTATTGTACCGGGACCACCGGAGGGGTTCCGGGGGTCCACCGGGAGGGTCCACCTGCCCCGGAGGGCCCTATGGGCTGTATGTGGAGAGGGACCAGCCCCTTAGTGGGCTGGGCGCCTCCCCCCTAGGGCCCATATGCCTAGGGTTTGGGGGAACCCTAAAGGGGGGGGGGCGCCCCCTTGCCTTGGGGGGGGGGGCAAGGCAACCCCCTTGGCCGTCGCCCCCTCCTCAGATTGGACCTGAGGGGGCCGGCCCCCCCTCTCCCTTGCCCCTATATATATGTGGAGATTAGGAGGGCAGCCGCACCCAAGTTCTGGCGCAGCCCTCCCCCTCTCCCAAGTCCTCCTCTTCTCCTACGGTGCTTGGCGAAGCCCTACAGGATTACCACGCTCCTCCTTCACCATCATGCCGTCGTGCTGCTGCTGGATGGAGTCTTCCCCTACCTCTCCTTCTCCCCTTGCTGGATCAAGGCGTAGGAGACGTCACCGGGCTGTACGTGTGTTGAACGCGGAGGTGCCGTCCGTTCAGCACTAGGATCATCGGTGATTTGGATCACGACGAGTACAACTCCATCAACCCCGTTCACTTGAATGCTTCTGCTTAGCAATCTACAAGGGTATGTAGATGCACTCCCCTTCCCCTCGTTGCTAGATTACTCCATAGATTTATCTTGGTGATGCGTAGAAAATTTTAAATTTCTGCTACGTTCCCCAATCGTGGCATCATGAGCTAGGTCTATGCGTAGTTTCTATGCACGAGTAGAACACAAAGCAGTTGTGGGCGTTGATTTTGTCAATTTACTTGCCGTTACTAGTCTTATCTTGATTCGGCGGCATCGTGGGACGAAGCGGCCCGGACCGACCTTACACGTACTCTTACGTGAGACTGGTTCCACCGACTGACATGCACTAGTTGCATAAGGTGGCTAGCGGGTGTCTGTCTCTCCCACTTTAGTCGGATCGGATTCGACGAAAAGGGTCCTTATGAAGGGTAAATAGAAATTGGCATATCACGTTGTGGTTTTGGCGTAAGTAAGAAACGTTCTTGCTAGAAACCTATAGCAGCCACGTAAAAACTTGCAACAACAATTAGAGGACGTCTAACTTGTTTTTGCAGCATATGCCTTGTGATGTGATATGGCCAAAAGGATGTGATGAATGATATATGTGATGTATGAGATTGATCATGTTCTTGTAATAGGAATCACGCCTTGCATGTCGATGAGTATGACAACCGGCAGGAGCCATAGGAGTTGTCTTAATTTATTTATGACCTGCGTGTCAACATAAA
>NW_025249366.1:0-2251 GCF_018294505.1 Triticum aestivum | reverse complement strand
AAGCCAGTCAAGATTCTCGACTTTTCCAGTCGAGTTACTCGCAGCAAGGTTATCAAGTTTTGCAAAGTTCAGTGGAGCCACCATACCAAGGAGGAAGCCACCTGGGAGCGAGAAGAAGATCTTCCGCAAAGACCACCCAAACCTTTTTGCTGACCAACCCGAATCTCGAGGGCAAGATTCATCTTAAGGGGGGTAGGTTTGTAACATCCCAATTTTCAATTTGGATGTTATACATAGATCATCATAGGAATATCATTTTATTCTTGCATTTTGTTGTGATCCTGGAAATCTTAAGCAACTCAAGGACCTAAGGAGAGAGTTGGAGGTTTCAAAAAATTCATATTTGGATTTACTTTAAATTTGAAGAAAGGATCAATTTGATTTTATTATTTTCTCTCCAATTATTCCCAATATTAAAAATATATGAGAGAAGATAATACGACTTCTTCAACCTAAGAGAAATATTGGAGAAATAATTTATCAAATTATGATTTTATTGGTATTTTATTTGAAATAGAAAAATATTGCACTTCTGAAAACTGCATCTTAGTCCAGAAAAATGTTCATCTTGTCCTAAATATTATGTTTGGACGGTGAAAATTGTTTCTGGAATTTTTAGAATTTTTTTATATTTATTTAGGATTTTTCCTCGCGGCAAAATTGTTTTAAAAAACAGTTTTGGACCGACTGGGCTGAAGCCCAGCCGGCCCAACAAGCCGGCCCAGCGCCCGACCGCCTCGTCCCCAAGCGCGGGACGAATCCTGCCGGTGTACGCTGCCGAGTCCGGCTAGGACTCCGCACGCCGCCGCCCCCTCCTCCAAGCCGTGCACCCCCCGAGGCTTTATAAGCAGCCCCGAGGCCGCCGCCTCCTCCTTGTCTCGCCACCGCCGCCCCGCAGCCTCGCCACCAGGGCCGACGCCGTCTTGCACCGCCGCCGCTGCCGAGCGCCACCACCACTGAGGCCTTCCGGCGCCGCCCCGAGCTGCTGCCGCCGCTCGCCACCCTGCCTCTCGATGCCCACGCCGTCGCCCGCCGCCGCCGAGTCATTGCCGTTGCCGTCGACGACGAACCGGTATGAACCGGTTTATTTTTCTTTGGTTTTTCTTTGGTTCGATTTAGTTAGATCGGTTTTTTAGGGTTTATTTATTTAACGAACGTTCGTTCGTTCGTTCGTTTTAACGAACAATTTTCATCGTATAAGTTCTGTTAGTGAATGTTCGTACCGTAGTATTTTTTCTTTTTAGTTTATTTTTCGGCCAGTGTCCTATCCGCGAATAGTTTTCTCGTGATTTAGCCCCTGATTTTTAAACTAGCATAACTTTTTACTCGTTTACCCAAATTAGATGAAACCAGTGCCTAAATCTTCGTATCGTTCTGTTCTTTCCAAATAACCAACTTGGATATGATTTTTGTACTGTAAAATTTGAGTTTAGTCCATATTAGTAAACGATCTTGTTTCGTTTGTATCTTGAGTATCGTTTCTCTGTTTGAGTTGAATCTTTTTGCAGATAATAGCTAATCAGATGTACCTAGTTTTAAGATCTAATCCACGTGATAATATTATTGTTAGGTTTTAATTTTGTTAGTTTAAGCCGTTTTCTTGTTTCGTGTTTGATTTGGATCTTTTCTCGGTTTTCTCGTTGCTTGGTTTGAGTGATTGCTTATGTATGCTACTGTTTGCCTACGCTAGATTACCCAGAGTGTGAAGCTTGTTACTATGAATCTCTAGAGTTTGCAGATCGTCAACAAGGCAAGTTACACTTTGATCATACTCTTTTATACCTAGTTTTTACTATGCATTAGTATCACTCCTCAAACAATTTCATTAGTAGGATTGGGAACATGTGGGTTGGTTGTAGTACTTCAAGTAGGAACCTAATACCTTTTCATCACCCCGATAATATACGTTATGCTTATTATTGCTTAGCCATGCTCGTAGACGGGGATTTGATTGTGATTCACACATGGAAGTTTGAGAGTTATTTTAATCATGGTTAACATTAAGGTGGCTACTTTAATACACATCTGGGTGGATTGGTTGCAGGCACCTGGAGAATCCAGTGTTGTCCTAGGAGATCCCAGAGTACCCGTGTGATCATCTTATGGAATGCCACGCAGGCTCAAAGGGATCATAAGTTTATTCATGCTAGAAACTTCCGTGTGCAGCCACAAGCCATTATGGGCTCTGGCATAGTTGAGTAAGTTGTGTGAGCTCTCGAAGAGGTGTACTAGCAGATGTAGGGGGGGGGGG
>NW_025249365.1:0-2252 GCF_018294505.1 Triticum aestivum | reverse complement strand
GGTGATTTGCATCGAAGGTTGTGATATCAAGATTAGGGGGTGAATGTTAGCACTAATCTTGATATTTTGTATAAGCTGTTTATTTTGGAGTTGAGACAAGAGGAATAGAGGGGAGAAAACGTTCGCTATGTGAGGCAGCACAACACCAAAACTATTTGTTCTATTGTCATTCATGTGTAAGCTGTGAGAGGCAGTTGAGAGGAAGAAGAAGAGCGGCGCTGCGAGGAGGTGGCGCCAACAACATCTATCAGTTGTACAAGAATATTACTAGTGATAGTAATAGTCTCCCACACGTCACTTGTTCATTTCCCTACCAAAAACATATTGGTAGCATATGTTACAAACCACCAATTACAAGTTTGATAGGAGAATATCCCCTATGTCCCCTCCCCCGTGCGCTCTGCTGTCAACGGGTTATCGTGCGATGTGGGCTGAGTGCAGCATGTAGCGCGGGCGGCAGGCTCTGCTTTGGCCATTAACTCGTAGAATCGTAGGCAGGGTGGTGGGAGAAGCGTCGCCCAATTGGAGGGTCCACACTTCCTTTGTTTTAGTTCGGCATGGGCTAGGGGGCAAGTTATGGCGGAGGTCGGCGACCTCCTGCATGGCTTGTCATTGGGGAAGGTTGTGTCGTGGTGCCGGTGAGGCCTGCCCGACGATGCTAGGTTGGCGGTGATATCCTCTCCTGTGGGCATGTGGTTGTGCAGTGTTGCAGGTTGGTGCAGCGGAGTGGGTCACAGGGAACCGACAGAGGTGGATGCTGCAGCTGGAGGTACCGACTACCACCGGGTAGCTAGAGGTATCGGCTGCCACAAGGGCCCTCCTTCCTTCTAGATCTGGAGTGGACAAACCTGAGGGGGTGATGCCCACCCCTCCCAGTATTGGTGGCTGGCAGATGGCCGGTGGTGTGGGTTGGCCACCAATGCAAGTGTTGGAATTTTTCATCCTATCGGGGGTTGGTTCCCCTTTGTGAGTTCTTTCGTCCCACCATGGGTGGCTTTTCTGGTAGGCTCCATGTTGGTGGTGGTGGCTGCTCCTCTTGGTCGTGTGAGTGACCGTGGGTGTAGTGCCTAGCGGCTCTGGTCTACTATGGCGGTTACTAGATTTGGTGTGGATGGGCTGGCCCTTGTTATGGTGGTGATCGTGGCTCTTCCTTGCGGTGCAGGCGAGTTTCCGAGCGAAAGCTTCACGCTATCTGGCTTCGGCAACAACGGCTCCAATCCCATTGTCGTGTGTCTTGTCCTTGTGTTAGAGCTCCGGGTAGAAACCTTTTTCTATTTGCCCGGACTCGACAGAGGTGACGCTCGGTGTCGTCACTCACTTGGGAGTGTTGTAACTGCCGACCCGACGCCGGAGATACTTATTGTAGGTTTGGCATTTGATTCGTATCAACGCCACTATCAAGTATGATATAACTATTTTTTTTGCTTTAAACATGGAATCTCATTACATTAAATAATTGCATTGCATATGAAATCACATTACATTACATAATCACTACAAGAAATATGTCAACTAGTGACCTTCTGTCAGTGACCCTGGAAGAATTGGTCATAGATCTATGGCCATTTGAGACCAATTGGTCAAAAGCTGTTCGGGGGGCTCCAAACGCTGAACAAGAACGACCATTTTGGTCAGGAAGGTCGTAATTTCCTTACACGAAATGGTCATAAAGCAGATAGCACTGGTCCGCTGCCTTATTACTAGTTGATCATGACCAATATAGATGGTCGTAACCTTGTAAATTGTGGTGGGTTGCTATGACTAGGCGCCACCTCATCAGTTTTGCCTATGTGTCATGTACATATGTCACTTTTTTCCCTAGGTTGTGAAGCAACCTATATTTCTGTCATTCCCAAAAATCCCAAAAAAATTCTCATAAATTCTTTGGTTCATACCTTTGTCAAATATGTAAAAAACCTTCCTTGTCTATTTAAAAAATAATTCAACAATATTCATTTTTCTATTCTGTTCAGAACAACACTTTGTGAAGGAAGTGCTATTTATATATTCTTGATTGCCCTCAAAAAATTTGGGCACTATTTCCTATCCAAATCATTGCCTCATGACAAAATTCAGCTCCATTTGCCTAGTAATCTTCCTTGGCAAATTTCCAAAGTTTTTGTCCACCTAGAACCTTTGTGAAAGAAGTACTAGCTATGCATATCCTAATGAGTTGAATTTTTGCCACATACTCTATATGCTTATGTGACTTACCTACACCAAATTTGAGCTCAGTTCATTTAGCCAATTTC
>NW_025249364.1:0-2252 GCF_018294505.1 Triticum aestivum | reverse complement strand
TGCACACGTAATATTTATCCTATGGATTATAATGAAAAATTCATCAATTTGAACCGATTGCATATTGTGGACAACAATGTAACCCATTAGTCTTGAGGAACCGATACCCTTCTCAAAATGCAAAATTCCTGTGACGTAGATATAACATCCAGTACCCTCCTAGTTAAAGGAAACCATTTGCTGCGAAAAGTTCTGACATTTAGTATGATACCGTATGCCCTTATGTGTAATTTGACAGATGGTGTGGAATCATATGGCATGGTAGTCCATTGATAAAGAGACCTAGGGTTGATATCTCCACCTATTGGGACATTCATTAAGAGGATTGTATTTCGTCACTAAAAACTTATGAGTTTGTCGTCCCGTGGATGCGTGCGTCATATTGGTAGGAACTATCAAACGTGTCTCCTCGTTGGTACGATTCATGTGGCGAAGAAGTGAGTCCTACAGACATGGAAGCGAGTAAAAACAAGTGGCAAAATGACAACAACTCTCGGAGACAGTGTGTAGTAGCATGTAGCTAATATATTTGCAAGTGTTAGTTGGAGAGGGTAATTTCATGAAGGTTCAGTGGCAGCCTATGAATATCGCACTTTAATTTGATAATGGCATGGACCAGAATTTTCTAATCTATTTAGTTGCGAGGAGTGGACTTCTATTATGTACCATCACTAGTTTTATTAATGACGCACTCTGTCCTTTCAAATATATTAGGACAACGAGCAAGCGAGTCACGTTCGATTTTATTTGATCGCTATCATCAAGTCATGTTGCTTAGCTGCCATTTCGTCGGCTAATAAAGGGAATTTAATTACACAAGGATGAATGCGTGTATTCCAAAATTTACTATGATGATTGAAATAATTATCCAATGAATTATCACCACAAATTCATTACTCTACATGGATCGTCTGTTGTGGACAACAAGGTAACCCATTATGCTCGAGAAACTAAGAACCATAACAAAATGCAAAATCCCCGTGATGCAGATGTAACATCAATCTTCTCGTCCTAAAATCGTCCGTCGTGGAAAAAGAATCTAATCTCCAATGTTGGTACATACTAATTTAGCTTGCAACAAGTTATTGCATTTAGTTCGCTTGACTTGATATGGGGAAGTAAGTCTATTTACGTGTTGATTTGGTCAGGGTTTCTCGGTCATCATCATCATTGATATAGGGTTCGTGGAAGCACATGTACGAATCAATATAAAAATGGAGACATTTGATAGATCATTATATGTATGCCATCACATGTAATTTGAGACCTAAAGTTCATATCCACACCAGAGAGAACAGGGTGACACGTCTCCAACGTATCTATATTCATAAATTGTATGCTATCAATATTTAATATTTCATATGCTTTATATGCAACTTTAAATTATTTTGGGAACTAACCTATATTTAGTAGTTGGAGTGCACTTTCTATATTTTAATCAACAACATAATCATTTTCATCATGGTCTGAACACAGGGAATTTTTTAATCAAAGCAACAATCTATAGTTGATAATAAGCAAGTAACATCAAAATGTGTAAACAAAAATCACTATTGATTTTCAAGGAATAATGTTTTTATGTAATACCAATCAATACTCCTATTTCATATCATGTCCCCAATCAATCGAGGATTTGTCATATTCAAACATTTTATCATAGACAACCTAGAGTTTCAGTCAAACAATTAATATTTATGATGAACCTTTTCAACTACTTAGCACTTTGTTCAATGATGAACTTACAAGAAGTGGTATTAGCACTTATGATGGCAAATAGAATGATGCTGGGGATTTATAAGAAGACAAAAATAAGAACGACTGTCATCAATGCGGTTGATCATTAGCAATTGAGGGTCCTTACAATCGGTATTACTATGAGGATTAGATGGATTGTCGTGAAACAGATACACTAGAACCATAAGTGTAAGAAAGCTCTCCTAATGTTACTAACTTGGTGCGGATCAAACTTGCTTACTCATGACGACATCAAGCATTTGAGAAAGCTCGTCGACGGAATATACGAGCCAATTTATGTAATGTAAAAAATCCTACTAGCATATGAAATGAATAATATGAAAACTCTATATTTGAAATAGATGGTGCTACTTTGAAGTACAAGTGTGTATCAAGGATAGTATAGTGTGCCTCCTCCCTTCTTTTCTCTCTTTTTTATTTTTTTCTTCCTCTTTTTCTGGTGGGCTCTTTGACCATTCTTGGTGCGGTAGATGTGGCGAAGTAGTAGATCCAACAAA
>NW_025249363.1:0-2252 GCF_018294505.1 Triticum aestivum | reverse complement strand
TGCACACGTAATATTTATCCTATGGATTATAATGAAAAATTCATCAATTTGAACCGATTGCATATTGTGGACAACAATGTAACCCATTAGTCTTGAGGAACCGATACCCTTCTCAAAATGCAAAATTCCTGTGACGTAGATATAACATCCAGTACCCTCCTAGTTAAAGGAAACCATTTGCTGCGAAAAGTTCTGACATTTAGTATGATACCGTATGCCCTTATGTGTAATTTGACAGATGGTGTGGAATCATATGGCATGGTAGTCCATTGATAAAGAGACCTAGGGTTGATATCTCCACCTATTGGGACATTCATTAAGAGGATTGTATTTCGTCACTAAAAACTTATGAGTTTGTCGTCCCGTGGATGCGTGCGTCATATTGGTAGGAACTATCAAACGTGTCTCCTCGTTGGTACGATTCATGTGGCGAAGAAGTGAGTCCTACAGACATGGAAGCGAGTAAAAACAAGTGGCAAAATGACAACAACTCTCGGAGACAGTGTGTAGTAGCATGTAGCTAATATATTTGCAAGTGTTAGTTGGAGAGGGTAATTTCATGAAGGTTCAGTGGCAGCCTATGAATATCGCACTTTAATTTGATAATGGCATGGACCAGAATTTTCTAATCTATTTAGTTGCGAGGAGTGGACTTCTATTATGTACCATCACTAGTTTTATTAATGACGCACTCTGTCCTTTCAAATATATTAGGACAACGAGCAAGCGAGTCACGTTCGATTTTATTTGATCGCTATCATCAAGTCATGTTGCTTAGCTGCCATTTCGTCGGCTAATAAAGGGAATTTAATTACACAAGGATGAATGCGTGTATTCCAAAATTTACTATGATGATTGAAATAATTATCCAATGAATTATCACCACAAATTCATTACTCTACATGGATCGTCTGTTGTGGACAACAAGGTAACCCATTATGCTCGAGAAACTAAGAACCATAACAAAATGCAAAATCCCCGTGATGTAGATGTAACATCAATCTTCTCGTCCTAAAATCGTCCGTCGTGGAAAAAGAATCTAATCTCCAATGTTGGTACATACTAATTTAGCTTGCAACAAGTTATTGCATTTAGTTCGCTTGACTTGATATGGGGAAGTAAGTCTATTTACGTGTTGATTTGGTCAGGGTTTCTCGGTCATCATCATCATTGATATAGGGTTCGTGGAAGCACATGTACGAATCAATATAAAAATGGAGACATTTGATAGATCATTATATGTATGCCATCACATGTAATCTGAGACCTAAAGTTCATATCCACACCAGAGAGAACAGGGTGACACGTCTCCAACGTATCTATATTCATAAATTGTATGCTATCAATATTTAATAGTTCATATGCTTTATATGCAACTTTAAATTATTTTGGGAACTAACCTATATTTAGTAGTTGGAGTGCACTTTCTATATTTTAATCAACAACATAATCATTTTCATCATGGTCTGAACACAGGGAATTTTTTAATCAAAGCAACAATCTATAGTTGATAATAAGCAAGTAACATCAAAATGTGTAAACAAAAATCACTATTGATTTTCAAGGAATAATGTTTTTATGTAATACCAATCAATACTCCTATTTCATATCATGTCCCCAATCAATCGAGGATTTGTCATATTCAAACATTTTATCATAGACAACCTAGAGTTTCAGTCAAACAATTAATATTTATGATGAACCTTTTCAACTACTTAGCACTTTGTTCAATGATGAACTTACAAGAAGTGGTATTAGCACTTATGATGGCAAATAGAATGATGCTGGGGATTTATAAGAAGACAAAAATAAGAACGACTGTCATCAATGCGGTTGATCATTAGCAATTGAGGGTCCTTACAATCGGTATTACTATGAGGATTAGATGGATTGTCGTGAAACAGATACACTAGAACCATAAGTGTAAGAAAGCTCTCCTAATGTTACTAACTTGGTGCGGATCAAACTTGCTTACTCATGACGACATCAAGCATTTGAGAAAGCTCGTCGACGGAATATACGAGCCAATTTATGTAATGTAAAAAATCCTACTAGCATATGAAATGAATAATATGAAAACTCTATATTTGAAATAGATGGTGCTACTTTGAAGTACAAGTGTGTATCAAGGATAGTATAGTGTGCCTCCTCCCTTCTTTTCTCTCTTTTTTATTTTTTTCTTCCTCTTTTTCTGGTGGGCTCTTTGACCATTCTTGGTGCGGTAGATGTGGCGAAGTAGTAGATCCAACAAA
>NW_025249362.1:0-2252 GCF_018294505.1 Triticum aestivum | reverse complement strand
GCCGTTTTGGCTGATTCGACCCGTCTCATGGGCTATTGCTCACCTTTTTGAGGTCCTGGAGCGATTTCCACGATTAATGATCCCCGAGGTGCGTTTACGTGTAGGTCATCAACACTTGCAGTTTTGGCCGATTTTGGCGCATTTCGTGGACTATTACTCACAATTTTGAGGTCTTGGAGCGATTTCCACGATTGATGAACCTCAGTGTGCATTTACCTATCGGTCATCAACACTCGCAGGTTTGGCTGATTCTGGCCGTTTCGTGGACTATTACTGACCATTTTGGGGTCCCGAAGCGATTTTCTTGGTCTATGGTCCCCATGGTGCGCTTACGTGCATGACATTAACACTCGCCATTTTGGCCGATTCTGGCCCATTTCATGGACTATTACTCACCGTTTTGGGATCCCAGAGCGACTTTTATGGTTGCTGAACCCCAAGGTGCGCTTACGTATCGTTCATCAACACTCACCTCTTAGACGATTCTGACCCGTTTCATGGACTATTACTCACCATTTTGGGGTAAGGAGCAATTTCCATGGTTACTGAACCCCGAGGTGCGCTTACGTGCAGGTCATT
Source organism: Triticum aestivum (assembly GCF_018294505.1). Taxonomy (NCBI): domain Eukaryota; kingdom Viridiplantae; phylum Streptophyta; class Magnoliopsida; order Poales; family Poaceae; genus Triticum; species Triticum aestivum. The sequence goes on along the minus strand of NW_025249362.1, from coordinate 1,673 downwards.
AACACTCGCTGTTTTGGCCGATTCTGGCCCGTTTCGTGGACTACTACTCACCAATTTGGGGTCCCAGAGCGATTTTTATGGTTGCCGAAGCCCAAGGTGTGCTTACGTGTCGTTCATCAACACTCGCCATTTTGGCCGATTCTAGCCCGTTTCATGGGCTATTACTCATTGATTTGGGGTTTCGGAGCGATTTTATGGTTACTGAACCCTAATGTGCGCTTACGTGTAGGTCATTAACACTCACAATTTTCGCTGATTCTGGCCCGTTTCGTGGACTATTAATCACCATCTTGGGGTTCCGAAGCGATTTTAATGGTTGCTGAACCCCAAGAAGCGCTTACGTGTCATTCATCAACACTCTCCGTTTTGCCTGATTCTGGCCTGTTTCATGGGATATTACTCACCATTTTGGGGTCCCTGTGCGATTTCCTTGCTTGTTGAACTACAAGGTCCTATTACATGCAGGTCATCGACACTCGCCGTTTTGGATGATTCGACCCGTCTCATGGGCTATTGCTCACCTTTTTGAGGTCCTGGAGCGATTTCCATGATTAATGATCCCTAAGGTGCGTTTACGTGTAGGTCATCAACATTTGCAGTTTTGGCCGATTTTGGCGCATTTCGTGGACTATTACTCACCATTTTGAGGTCTTGGAGCGATTTCCACGATTGCTGAACCTCGGGGTGCATTTACCTATCGGTCATCAACACTCGCATGTTTGGCCGATTCTGGCCCGTTTCATGGAGTATTACTGACCGTTTTGGGGTCCCGAAGCGATTTTCTTGGTTTATGGACCCCAAGGTGCGCCTACGTGCATGACATTAACACTCGCCATTTTGGCCGATTCTGGCCCATTTCATGGACTATTACTCACTGTTTTGGGATCCCAGAGCGACTTTTATGGTTGCTGAACCCCAAGGTGCGCTTACGTATCGTTCATCAAAACTCACCTCTTTGATGATTCTGACCCGTTTCATAGACTATTACTCACCGTTTTGGGGTAAGGAGCAATTTCCATGGTTACTGAACCCCGAGGTGCGCTTACGTGCAGGTCATTAACACTTGCTGTTTTGGCCGATTCTGGCCCGTTTCGTGGACTACTACTCACCAATTTGGGGTCCCAGAGCGATTTTTATGGTTGCCGAAGCCCAAGGTGTGCTTACGTGTCGTTCATCAACACTCACCATTTTGGCCGATTCTGGCCTGTTTCATGGGCTATTACTCATTGATTTGGGGTTTCGGAGCAATTTTATGGTTACTGAACCCTAATGTGCGCTTACGTGTAGGTCATTAACACTCACAATTTGCGCTGATTCTGGCCCATTTCGTGGACTATTAATCACCATTTTGGGGTCCTGAAGCGATTTTAATGGTTGCTGAACCCCAAGATGTGCTTACGTGTCATTCATCAACACTCGCCGTTTTAACCGATTCTGTCCCGTTTCATGGGCTATTACTCACCATTTTGGGGTCCCTGTGCGATTTCCTTGGTTGTTGGACTACATGGTCCTATTACGTGCAGGTCATCGACACTAGCCGTTTTGGCTGATTCGACCCGTCTCATGGGCTATTGCTCACCTTTTTGAGGTCCTGGAGCGATTTCCACGATTAATGATCCCCGAGGTGCGTTTACGTGTAGGTCATCAACACTTGCAGTTTTGGCCGATTTTGG
>NW_025249361.1:0-2252 GCF_018294505.1 Triticum aestivum | reverse complement strand
CGCCGCGTGGACCCGCCGCCCCGACGACTGCGCCCCGCCGCATCCGCCCCCGACGCCGTCTCCATCGCCTCGGAGGCGACGGCCTCCCCACCTCGTCGCGCCAGACCGCGTCGTCCCCGCCTCTCCCTCTCGCTACTTCCTCCCCGGGATGGACGCCATCGCCTCGCCGTACCCGTCGCCGGCGCTGCCCGATCTCGTCGTCCTCGCCGTCGCTGCCACCTCGCCCCGCCGTCGCGTACCCCCCCTGCATCGGGCCTTCCCTTCAACGCGGGTGAGCAACCCCCCGGTCGTCCTCCTCTCTCCGTGAGGCAGCCACCGCATCCCGCGGCTTCCCCCCACCATGGCCACGGCCTAGCTGCGCTCGTGCCGCGCCGGCCACGCCCGACGCGCGCGCCCGCGCATCGCCTCCCTCTCCGGCCGTGCTCACCACCGCCACTCCCGCCGAGCACCGCCGCTCCCCACGGCCCTACTCGCCTGCCCGCGTGCGCCCGTCGTGGCCGCGTCCGGCCACTACCCTCCGCCCCGCCTCTGTAGTTCCGTCGCCGCCGTCGGCCGGACCCTGCTCCGGCAATGGCCTCGCCATGGCCACTGACCTCCCCTGCACCGGTGCCCTGCCGGACCCTGCTCGGGCGCGTCCGACGCCCCCGCCCGCTATCGGTGCCCGTTGGCCCGACCTGCTAGGGCCTCTGTGCCACTGACCAGAGGGGCCCCAGCCCCAGAACGATTAAAAAAAAATTTAAATTAAAAAATTAAAAAAAAAGATATTAAATAAATAAATAATAATTAAATTAATTAATTAATTAAGGAATTAATTAAGTTAATTAATCATAATTAAGATTAACCTAATTAACTAATTAGTTTAATTAAACTGTAATTAGATTAACCTAAACCCTAATTAATTTAAATAGAGAATGACAGGTGGGTCCCACTGGACCCACATGTCAGGGTTGACTCAGTCAACCCCTGTTGACTGCTGACGTCAGCATGACATCATGCTGACGTCATAAATACATTTTTTCGAATTAATTAAATAAATAATTAAATTCCAAAATTGTTAAAATCTTTTAAAAATCATATCTTTTAATCCGTAACTCGGATTAAAATATTTTCAACATGAAAGTTGCTCAGAACGACGAGACAAATCCGGATACGCGGTCCGTTCGTCCGCCACACACCCCTAACCTATCGAACCCGCAACTTTCCCCCTCCGGCTCCTCTGCCCGAAAACACGAAACACCGGGAATACTTTCCCGGGGGTTTTCCCCCCTTCACCGGTATCACCTACTACCGCGTTAGGGCACACCGAACACCGCGTATTGCCATGTTACGATTTGTGATGCTTTGTTTGCTCTGTATTCATTATTTCTTCCCCCTCTTCTCTCCGGTAGACTACGAGACCGACGCTGCTGCTGACCAGTTCGACTACGGAGTTGACGACCCCTCTCTCTTGCCAGAGTAACCAGGCAAGCCCCCCCCTTGATCACCAGATATCGCCTATTCTCCTCTATACTGCTTGCATTAGAGTAGTGTAGCATGTTACTGCTTTCGTTAATCCTATTCTGATGCATAGCCTGACATTGTCGCTACATCTGTTGATACCTTACCCGCAATCCTAAATGCTTAGTATAGGATGCTAGTTTATCATCATTGGCCCTACATTCTTGTCAGTCTGCCTTGCTATACTATCGGGCCGTGATCACTTGGGAGGTGATCACGGGTATATACTATACATACATACATACTATACAGATGGTGACTAAAGTCGGGTCAGCTCATTGAGTACCCGCAAGTGATTCTGACGAGGGGGCTGAAAGGACAGGTGGCTCCATCCAGGTAGAGGTGGGCCTGGGTTCCCGACGGCCCTCGACTGTTACTTTGTGGCGGAGCGACAGGGCAGGTTGAGACCACCTAGGAGACAGGTGGGCCTGGCCCTGTTCGGCGTTCGCGGATACTTAACACGCTTAACGAGATCTTGGTATTTGATCTGAGTCTGGCTACGAGCCTATACGCACTAACCATCTACGTGGGAGTAGTTATGGGTATCCCGACGTCGTGGTATCAGCCGAAGCACTTCAGACGTCAGCGACGGAGCGGCGCGCGCCGGATTGGACTGGAACGCCTACTAGGCTAGGTCTGCTTCCGGCCGCCCTCGCAACGTGCAGGTGTGCTCAGGGCGATGGGCCCAGACCCCTGCGCGCTTAGGTTTAGACCGGCGTGCTGGCCTCTCTGTTTTGCCTAGGTGGGGCTGCGAC
>NW_025249360.1:0-2252 GCF_018294505.1 Triticum aestivum | reverse complement strand
GTGTTTAGGTAGGTCGTGGTCTACACCCACGTCGGCTTTCGCTTGAAGTCTGCCGAGCACATGTCGTGTGCAGACGCTAAGTGGTGGAAACATGTATGAAGAAGTACACCCCTGCAGGGTTAACATGATCTATTCGAATAGCCGCGTCCGCGGTAAAGGACTACTTGGTTGCCTATACAGTTCATAGACAAGTAAACGGAAACTACTAAAAGCCTCAAGATAAGTGTGAGTGCCGAGGATGGCTCTTCCGTAGGAAGACGGAGGTGGATCCTCGGTAGTGTATTGAAGTGGTGAGTGGTGGACTCGTGTGCGAAAAACATTTCAAGTTGGAGTATCGTAGGATAGCCTAGCCAAGAGTCAAAGCTGGCTTGCTGCAATAACTCCACCAGCCCTTCTTGATACTAAGCATGTATGTAGGATCTGATGTAAGTCTTGCTGAGTACCTTTGTACTCATGTTGCTATAATCTACATTTTTTATAGAAGACGCTGCAACCCCTTCTGATGGGTTCTATGTAGACGTTGACATCAACGAGTAGGCTAAAGACCCAGGTGGTGACCCTGAGCTTGTGATGGACCACGTAGTATAGCTAGGCTTTCCAAGCCTCTTTTATTTTACTAGTTGTCTGTACCCAGACAATGTACTTCCGCTGCCGGCTTGTATGACTGTATGACTTGTATGTTGGGTCGTGAGACCCGTACCTTTGTGAATGTTATGTATGGCTCCCTGAGCCTTAAATAAAGTACTTATGTCATAGAGTAGGATAATTCTCCTCATGTGGGTGCAATTGCCGTGAAGCGTAAGCAATTACGTGTCAATCTTGCATGAGAATGCAACCTAGTCCTTGTCGCGAGGCGTCGCAGTAGATAACAAAGTCCTTGGAGAAGTCTGGCGGTACTAGCACGGGAGCAGAGGTCAGGCGTCTTTTCAGTTCCTGAAAGCTGTGCTCACATTGTGGAGTCCATTCGAACTTCTTATCTTTCTTGAGGAGTTCGGTTAGAGGTTTAGCAACTTTGGAGAAGTTCTCGACAAAGCGACGGCAATAGCTCGCTAAGCCTAGAAAACTCCGAACTTGCTTGACCGATTCGGGTGGAGTCCAATTAAGGACGGCTTGAACTCGCTCAGGGTTAACAGCAATACCTTTACCAGATATTACATGACCCAGATAGGTCACTTCTGACAACCAGAATTCACATTTTGAAAATTTGGCATAAAGGGGATGCTCTCGAAGTTTCTTCAACACTAGCCTTAAATGTTCGGCATGTTCTTCCTCGTTCTTGGAGTAGATGAGTATATCATCGAGATAAACTACGACGAATTTATCCAAATACTCCATGAAGATTGAGTTCATTAACCGAGAAAAGGTGGCTGGAGCGTTGGTTAATCCGAAGGACATGACGGTGTACTCGTATTGGCCATAACGAGTAACAAAGGCCGTTTTAGGAATGTCCCCGTTTCTGATTTTGATTTGATGGTATCCCAACCTCAAATCCATCTTGGAGAAGACTGAGGATCCAGCGAGCTGATCATACAGGTCGTTGATCCTGGGAAGCGGGTATTTGTTCTTGATTGTGACCAAATTGACAGGTCGGTAATCTACAACCATCCGGTCCGTACCATCCTTTTTCTTGACGAATAAGACGGGGCAAGCCCACGGAGATGAGCTAGGGCGGATGAAACCCTTTTTCAAGGACTCATCGAGTTGTTTCTTAAGCTCGGCTAGTTCTAGGGGTGCCATCTTATAGGGTCTTCTAGCAATCGGAACGGTTCCGGGGATGAGGTCTATTACGAACTCAACATCCCTGTCAGGTGGAACACCTGGCAATTCCTCTGGAAAGACATCCGGGAAGTCACAGACTACTGGCACGTCCTCAAGGTCTGGCAAAGGGCTGGCGTTAAGAGAGTATAATTGTCGCTTGGCTATTCGGGTCAAGACATTGACTATCTTCCCCGAAGGATGGGTGAGTTGAACAGTCCTAGAGAAGCAATCAATTTGGGCATGATGAGCCGACATCCAGTCCATACCCAGAATGATATTAATATCTGAAGATTTAAGAGCTATCAACGATGCAAGGAAAACAAGTCTGTCGACTTGGATTTCATTTCCATGGCTTACTCTAGAAGTTTGCCATTTGGATCCCGGAGTTTGAATTACCATAGAGGTTGGCATATCACCGAATGCGACGTTATGCAGGCGAGCATAGTTTTCAGATATAAAAGAATGAGAGGCTCCTGTATCGAAAAGAACAGATG
>NW_025249359.1:0-2252 GCF_018294505.1 Triticum aestivum | reverse complement strand
AAGCGTAATACGGTCACCGAACTTCAGAATACGCTCATTACGGTCACTATATACATTTTGCGGTGATTATACGGTCACTTGCTCACTGTTCAGCATCGGATTGCACTCTGTTGACCGGCCAAATAGTCTGCGTGGCACCATGTTGACTAGTTAAATTGACCATGTTCCTTGTGGGTCCCACCTGTCAGTTCGCATAGGAAAAAGGTCAGATACACAAATTTACGCAGGCGCGACAAGACTCCAACCCGTGCGCGGGAATCACCTAGTTGCGAATGTGTTTGTCAGGGCCTGATGTGTGTGCATGCACGTGTAGGTTGAGCACTTGAGCATGAGAGTGTGTGTTGGTCGTGTGGTGTGTGCATGCATGCGTGCGTGTGTGCGTGTGAGTGTTGCGTGCGTGCGTGGCTGCGTGTGTGCGTGTGAGTGTTGCGTGCGTGCGTGCGTGGCTACATGTGTTCGTGTGAGTGTTGCGTGCATGCAGTTCGTGTGCATGCGTGTGTGTGTGTATAATCACCACACCAACTCCTGTGTGTTAAAACAGACGGCTCAGCATACCAATACAAGGCCACCTTGTCCGATGTGCCCGCGGTCATGACTTCGAACCACCGTCCAATATTTTGTTGTTGTTTGTTTTCATTCTTACTAGCAAGATGCCCGTGCGTTGCATGTAACATCAAGATGCATTTGTATGACTAGTTTATCTTGTGAGAGAAACGGATGAACGAGGGAAGGCCTTATTTGAAAATGTGGAGAGGTGTGTGGGTACCTTTTTGCAAAATTGTCATAGTTTCCTTCCTATCCGTCAGATATAAATCGGACGACCTATATTGCAGGATGGCAGGCACACCATCATCACCAACTCTGCTTTTTATAAGAGTGTAGATGTAGAGTAGATACAAGCCGACAGGTGGGCCCAATGGTAGTGAGATAATGTGATGCAACACTAGAGGTGCCATGTGGAGCAGTTAACTGGTCAACTAGTCGTGTCTTAAGCAAATACAGAGCTGTACGGTGAGCCCGTGACTGTATAATAACCACAAAACATAAATGGTGACCGTAATGAGTGGATTCTGAAGTCCAATGTACGTATCGTGCTTTCACTTCAAATACAATGATCGTCACTGTATATATCGCGAGAGAAAGATGAAACATGCGTGAATGTGCTGGGGGCTTACTTTTAGAGGACCTGGAGATAATTTGTGTGCGTACGTGAAAGGGGCGTAGAAGGGGTGTATGCGATGGAGAGAGAGATGCTCTCCGTTTCTATTTATTATGACTAACTTTATATATAGTATAAAAATATAAAATTCACAGTGCGGAATAAATATCATTGTGGGCACCATGCAATGCAAATTAATGTTCATACTCCTCCATATAACTTTGTAATGTTGTATATATGTAGAAATTCTAAAATAATTTTTTGGCCACACTTTATTCAAAAGGAATGTTGTATGCGAAATAAACGTGAAGAGAGGGCTTTTTAGATCAATGGGGTACGTGATGTAACATGTGTGAATGTGTAGTTGATGCATTTGGCAGGGCCTAGAGAGGTATGTGTGTGTATTATGTATTCGAGAGAGTCATGGATAGAGGGGCCGGCAGGGGGAGGGGGCGTGGGAGAGATAGCACGAGAAATGAGAGAGGTCTAGAGAGAGAGACGAATATGATGTCACGGTGAGAGATTCCCTTGAGTGTGTATATGCAAGGGGGAGGGGATAGAGGCACGAGGAGAATTTTTTTTGTGGTGTCTGTGTTGGTATGTGTGGGTGTGAGAAGATAACGAGACCTGGGGGCAGAGGGTGTGTCACCGCGTGAGGTCTGGTGGGTCAAGGTGAGGCCCTTGGTTCAGTTCCGTCCTGCGCCACATTGGTCGGCCCGTGACGCATTTAGGGAGACCCATGGATGACTAGTCGTACAAGACAAAGATAGCAGAATTGTGAAGGACTCTGTGTCCACTGACAAAGCCGGCTAGGATTTTTAACCCTAGGTTCTCGGACTAAGGTAACCCCTTATCTCTGATATTACTATTCATCCAACCTAACTTTAAGGGGCATCCTACAGAATGCTCTGCTAGAATCATACTCGTCGATTAGGAAGAGAGGTGTGAGACAATGCGTGAGAGACAGGCCTAAAGATAATGTGCGTACAGGACACACGTAGGCAGGTCTATGTATATAGAAAGGGTCGATGGGGATTATGCGTGTGTATGCTTGTGAGAGGAAGAGTCCTTGTGATAAAGGTTAGTGAAAACA
>NW_025249358.1:0-2252 GCF_018294505.1 Triticum aestivum | reverse complement strand
GGTTTAACCAACGCTCCAGCCACCTTTTCTCGGTTAATGAACTCAATCTTCATGGAGTATTTGGATAAATTCGTCGTAGTTTATCTCGATGATATACTCATCTACTCCAAGAACGAGGAAGAACATGCCGAACATCTAAGACTAGTGTTGCAGAAACTTCGTGAGCATCGCCTTTATGCCAAATTTTCAAAATGTGAATTCTGGTTGCCAGAAGTGACCTATCTGGGCCATGTAATATCTGGTAAAGGTATTGCTGTTAACCCTGAGCGAGTTCAAGCCGTCCTTGATTGGACTCCACCCGAATCGGTCAAGCAAGTTCGGAGTTTTCTAGGCTTAGCGAGCTATTGCCGTCGCTTTGTCGAGAACTTCTCCAAAGTTGCTAAACCCCTAACCGAACTCCTCAAGAAAGATAAGAAGTTCGAATGGACCCCACAATGTGAGCACAGCTTTCAGGAACTGAAAAGACGCCTGACCTCTGCTCCCGTACTGGTACCGCCAGACTTCTCCAAGGACTTTGTTATCTACTGCGACGCCTCGCGACAAGGACTAGGTTGCATCCTTATGCAAGATCGACACGTAATTGCTTACGCTTCACGGCAATTGCACCCACATGAGGAGAATTATCCTACTCATGATCTAGAACTTGCAGCCGTAGTCTATGCACTTAAGACCTGGCGACATTACCTCCTCGGTAATCGTTGCGAAATATTCACTGATCACCAAAGTCTTAAGTACATTTTCACCCAACCGGATTTGAATCTCAGGCAGAGACGTTGGGTTGAATTGATCACAGACTTCGACTTAGGAATAACCTATACCCCAGGGAAAGCCAACGTCATGGCTGATGCGCTAAGTCGTAAATCTTATTGTAACAATCTGATGTTACAACAAAGTCAACCGCTTCTCCATGAGGAATTTCGGAAGCTTAACCTTCACATTGTACCTCAAGGTTTTCTTTCCACCTTGGTAGCAAAACCTACTCTTACGGATCAAATCATCGCTGCCCAAAAGCGAGATAAGGGAACATCTAAAATCAAGGAGAACATTGCTAGCGGAGGTGCTAGTTGTTTCTCCACAAATGATCATGGTGTTGTGTACTTTGAGAATCGTCTAGTGGTTCCCAAGAACCAGCATCTGCGGCAGTTGATCCTTAAGGAGGCTCATGAATCTCCTCTCACTATTCATCCCGGTAGTACTAAAATGTATCAGGACCTACGCCAGAGGTTCTGGTGGACTAGGATGAAGAGATAAATCGCTCAGTATATTGCCAATTGCGACGTCTGTCGTCGTGTAAAAGCAGAGCATCAACGGCCTGCTGGCACCCTTCAACCCTTAGCTATTCCTGAATGGAAATGGGATAAAATTGGTATGGATTTCATTACCGGTTTTCCCAGGACCAAAAGAGGGAATAATGCTATTTTCGTCGTGGTCGGTCGTCTTTCCAAAGTAGCTCATTTCTTACCTGTTCGTGAGAGTATAACCGCTAGCCAGCTGGCAGACTTATACATATCCCGAATAGTGTCCCTCCATGGTGTTCCTTTGGAAATCAATTCGGATCGAGGAAGTCTTTTCACCTCTCGATTTTGGGAAAGTTTCCAAAATGCTATGGGAACTCGTCTCTCCTTTAGCACCGCTTTCCACCCTCAGTCAAGTGGTCAAGTGGAACGCGTCAACCAAATTCTAGAAGACATGCTTCGAGCCTCCGTTATCTCTTTCGGAATGGACTGGGAGAAGTGCCTTCCATTTGCCGAATTCGCTTACAACAACAGCTATCAATCTATCTTGGGTAAAGCCCCTTTTGAAGTTCTCTATGGACGACGATGTCGAACACCCCTTAACTGGTCAGAAACCGGGGAAAGACAATTCTTTGGCCCGGATATGATTCAGGAAGCAGAAGAACAAGTTCGTATCGTTCGTGAAAAGTTGAAAACAGCCCAATCCCGTCAAAAGAGTCAATATGACCGAAAACATAAGGCTATGACTTTCGAGGTTGACGAGAAGGCTTACCTTCGGGTCACCCCTCTGAAGGGAACCCATCGTTTCGGTATCAAAGGCAAATTGGCTCCTCGTTACATTGGACCTTTTCGCATTCTTGCCAAACGAGGAGAAGTTGCCTACCAATTGGAACTACCTCCACACCTCTCCAGAGTTCACGATGTCTTCCACGTTTCTCAACTCAGGCGTTGCTTCTCGGATCCTATCCGTGAAGTGGACCACGAAACGCTTGATCTCCAAGATAATCTTACATATCG
>NW_025249357.1:0-2252 GCF_018294505.1 Triticum aestivum | reverse complement strand
TAAACGCCTTAAGAAGGCTGATACCACCACCACTTTCATGTGGCACTGTCGCCTTGGCCACATCGGTAAGAAACGCATGCAAAGACTCCATAAAGATGGAGTTTTACCGTCCCTTGATTTTGAATCATTTGACACATGTGAAGCTTGCCTGATGGGGAAAATGACCAAGACGCCGTTCACGGGTCATCCTGAACGGGCGGGTGAATTATTGGAAATAATACATAGTGATGTATGTGGTCCAATGAACACAGGCGCACGGGGTGGATATTTTTACTTCGTGACTTTTACTGATGATTTGAGTAGGTATGGCTATATCTACTTAATGAAGCATAAATCGGAAACCTTTGAAAAGTTCAAAGAATTTCAGAATGAGGTAGAAAATCATCGTAACAAAAAGATTAAGTTTCCGCGGTCTGATCGCGTAGGCGAATATCTTAGTCATGAGTTTGGCCAACATCTGAGTGATCGTGGAATCGTTTCACAGCTTACGCCTCCCGGAACTCCACAGAGAAATGGAGTATCAGAACGACGTAACCGAACCTTGTTGGACATGGTAAGGTCAATGATGTCTCTTACAAATCTTCCAATATCTTTTTGGGGTCACACACTACTTACTGCTGCTCACACACTAAACAAAGCACCGTCTAAATCTGTTGAGACGACGCCACATGAGATGTGGCACGGGAAGAAACCCGACCTGTCGTTTTTCAAAATTTGGGGTTGTGAAGCTTATGTAAAACGTTTACAGCCAAGCAAACTTGATCCCAGATCAGACAAATGTTACTTTGTAGGTTATCCCAAGGAGACAGTTGGGTATTCTTTCTACCACGCCTCCGAGAACAAAGTGTTTGTTGCAAAACATGGAGTCTTTCTTGAGAAAGAGTTTCTCACTAAAGAAGTGAGTGGGAGGACAATACAACTCAATGAGATTAGTGAATCTTCGGCAACCGTTGATATGGCTAAGGAACCGAAAGAAATTCCGCTAATTATCCCTACAACCGAGCCGGAAGTTGTCGCATGTGATGCGGAGACTTCAGACAATGTTGTAACTGAACCGCGCAGATCAGGTAGGGCTATCCAGCCACCTGAGTGGTTTCATAACGAAATCTTCATTCTTGAAGACGATGAACCTGCGCACTACAAGGAAGCGATGGCGGGGCCCAGCTCAAAAGAATGGCACAAAGCCATGAGATCCGAAATGGAATCCATGTACGAAAACCAAGTTTGGAACTTGGAAGAACTTCCAGAAGGCGTAAAGCCCATTGGTTGTAAATGGATTTTCAAAAGAAAGACGGACGCGGATGGTAACATTACTATCCACAAAGCTAGACTTGTCGCGAAAGGGTTCACACAAGTTCCAGGAGTGGACTACGACGAGACTTTCTCGCCAGTAGCTATGCTTAGGTCTGTTCGGATATTGCTAGCAATTGCTGCTTATTTCGACTATGAAATATGGCAGATGGATGTCAAAATGGCTTTCCTAAATGGAAACCTCAAAGAGGATGTATACATGATACAGCCAGAAGGTTTTGTCATTCATGAGGATGCTGGAAAGGTATGCAAACTTCAGAAAGCCATTTATGGTCTGAAGCAAGCATCAAGGAGCTGGAACATTCGTTTTGATGAAGTGGTCAAAGAGTTTGGCTTCATCAGGAATGATGAAGAATCTTGTGTTTACAAGAAGTTTAGTGGGAGCACAAAAGCATTTCTAATCTTGTATGTGGATGACATATTGTTGATTGGAAATGATGTGAATTTTCTTAGTGAAATAAAAGACTCATTGAAGAAAAGTTTTTCAATGAAAGACTTAGGCGAAGCGGCATATGTATTAGGCATCAGGATCTATAGAGATAGATCAAAACGCCTGATAGCGCTTAGCCAAAGCACGTACATTGACAAGGTGTTGAAAAGGTTCAACATGGAGAACTCCAAGAAAGGCCTACTCCCCATGTCACCTGGCACAGTGCTTTGCAAGAATCAGAGTCCTCGGACTCTGGATGAGCGAGTACAAATGAATGATGTTCCATATGCCTCGGCAGTTGGTTCTATTATGTATGCCATGCTATGTACAAGACCAGATGTTTCCTATGCGCTAAGTGTTAGCAGCCGGTACCAAAGTGATCCAGGGTTGGAACACTGGGCCGCAGTCAAGGGTATTCTTAAGTACCTCAGAAGGACCAAGGATTTACTCCTTGTGTACGGAGGTGATGAAGAGCTCATTGTAAGTGGTTACACTGATGCAGGCTTCATGA
>NW_025249356.1:0-2252 GCF_018294505.1 Triticum aestivum | reverse complement strand
GCAAGAGTGGAACAAAACACTAGGCGAGAGGCCGAGCCTTCCACCCTTTACCAAGTATATAGATGCATTAAGATAACAAGATAATATAATGATATCCCAACAAGTAAATAATGTTCCAACAAGGAACGGCCTCAAATCTTCACCTACAACTAGCAACGCTATAAGAGGGGCTGAGCAAAGCGGTAACATAGCCAATCAACGGTTTGCTAGGACAAGGTGGGTTAGAGGTTTGACATGGAAATTTGGGAGTCTTGAAAGCAAATGGTAGGCATCATAGCATTGGCATAGCAAAAGAGCAAGCAATCTAGCATAGCAAAGATAGTAGTGATTTCGAGGGTATGATCATCTTGCCTACAAAGTTGTCAGAGTTGACTGGATCCTCGAAAGCAAACTCAACGGGCTCGTCGTTAGTGAACTTGTCTCCCGGGTCAATCCAAACAAGACAAACAAGCAACAAGGACACAATCAACCACGTGCAAGGATCAAACAATATGATGCAAAGATGATATGCTATGCGGGATGCGATGCGGGGTGCATATGCAAGATTTGACAAGGAAAGCATGAAGCTGGCCTCAACTTGGGAATCCAAGTGTGCCACTGGAAAGATGAGATGAAATCGCTTGAAAATGATATAAAGATCATCGGAATCGGAGTTACGGTTTGGAAATGGCAAGCGATTCAAATATGACACCGGTCTGCGATTTACAGCAAGTAGCCATCTAAGTGCAATGAGATGAACATGCTACATCACTCAAACATGACGCCAAAATACATGGCAGGGATGCATTCAAGATGCTTAACAAAAGTCTAGCACTGAGCTACGGCCAAATCATCCATTAACAGGTTCAAACAAGCATGGCAAAAATGCATATGGCAAACAGATTTCAGACTTAGTGAAATTAACACTTGTCTGGAATTTTAGATCAGATAGCACTCTTCGGAGCAACAAAACTACATGCTACAGGACCTGAACATCACAAAGTGAAACATGGTATAGGGCTACTGAAAAATCTTAACAAAAGTCCCTTAGGGACCTTGAGCCAAAAGGGATCAGAAAATATACTAGCAAGCATGTGAACATTGCAAAAAACATAATCAGTTTTCAGACTTAGTGAAAACTGGCACATGCTGAAACATATCTCAAGTAGGCATGTTTACGAGCTCGATGCTCTCACTACGGAGCAAGTTATGATAAGCTAAGCATACATCTATCAAGAACACACAAAATGCAAGCTATACATGGCAAGAACAATGGCATAGCATGCACGGATCAACTACAACATCCACGGCAAAATCGCTAACAAGTAGACAATCTGCCCAGATTCCCAAAGTAGCAAAAGTAGAGTTCGATTGACTCAAGCTAGGGTGCTCCATAATTTCAAACAAAGACATGGATGGATAGAGCACTACAAGATTAATAAAACATCCTTACTGATCATCCTCAAAAGAGGCACGGATCACTAGGAAACAACATGAACATATGGCAACATGAGATAAACAGCTCAAGGACTTAGTGGAAATGCTAAGTCCCTGAAATCAGAATTACCAAGTGCACCACTTTGCAAGCTTGTGCTAGTCACCACACACATCACAAAAATACATGGGTTGCACCTCTGGAAATATGACAAAACCCTTAACAAAACATATGTAGAACTCATGGGCATATCATGCACACAATAATCATGACAAAAATGACAAATATCTAAATGGAGCAGCAGATCTGACAAATATCTCAAGTAGCCCTCTTCTAACAGCATTTCGGGCATCAAGATGAACTCAAATGAAAATGATGCAATGGAATGAAATGATTTACTCTCTGAGATGAACATTTTGATATGTTATATGCCCAAATCGGAGCTACGGATGCAAAGTTACGGCACGATGAACAGGGGCATAAGGATCTGAGATTTTTGGACTTAGAAGAAAAATTAGACCTCTCGGTTAGGGTTTACTGTAGCTCGATCTGGATCTCACCGGCGCGCGGATCGAGGATCGCCAGGGAGGACGCCGAGAAGAAGGCCGGCGAGGTTGGGGCGCCGGATCCCGCCGGATCCGACCCGTAGAGGCGGCGGGGAGGTGCGGCTGCGGCGGAGGAGGTCGGCGACGGGGCGGACGTCGAGGTGGCCGGCGACGAGCTCGAGCAGGGCGGCGGGCGGCTCGGCTTGCTCCGGCGTCGAGCTGGGCGGCGCGGGGTGGCGGCTGGCGGCGACGCGGCCGGGCTCGGAGAAGAAGGCGGCGGGGCGCGAAGGAGG
>NW_025249355.1:0-2252 GCF_018294505.1 Triticum aestivum | reverse complement strand
ATTTAGCTCATCTATGATCGATTGGACAGCGCGTAGATTCTTGAGGGGCGTGGCATAGACTGGGCAGTCCGCTCCCAGCATGCTGGCGACGGCCGCACCGCATTTCTTGACGACGCCGACTCGGCTTGGCCCTTCTGGAGGCGGCGTGCCGAAGGCGGCGCGGCCGACTTCGCACTGGTGGGCTTCCGTGAGGCATCTCATGGTGGCTATCTTCTGGCCCTCCGCAAGGAGGGTAAGGTGGCATGCCTCCAGCGTCTCAGTGGCACGCGGGTACTGTTGCCCCCACTGTTGTTATCCATCTTGTACTTGTACAGTGTCAGAACCTAGCTGCACCCCCACTACACACACACCTCTCCCTAGTTGTCTTTGTCACTCCTGGTGTCCTTTATCTCTGACACATGCATGCATGTGCACCAATCAATTTCCCTCTATGTGCGGCCAGGTCTCTCGCTATTTCCCCACACAAAAAGTCTGATCTATATATCTAGTTAAGTCTTCCCCTCTTTACCCATGTACACATCGACCAAACCAAGAACTCTCTACATAGGAAAGCCTACGACACACACATTAATTGCCCCTCCCCGTCTCATCATCCATGCCTTCCGCTTTGTCTATCGACAAGACAAGCGCCCACACACATTATCGTCCCCTCTCTTTAATTATTGATCTCGCACTTGTACTCCTTCATTGTCTTCGCTTAGTTGGCCTCTCGCATCATCTTCCAATATGCACCCCCCTCTTTCCTAGCGCTTGTACACTCGTAAAGTTTTTCCCTCCATCCGTGTGTATCGATACATTACGTAAATGGTCCCTCCCCCTCTCTTCTCGTATATCGCCCCTCCACATACATATACTATGTATTCAGGCCTCTCTTTCACAGAAACATATTTATAGAGGCATGTCGGACACAACATCTCCATCTCTATCTCTAACACACCCATGTGTTGTACGCGATCGAATCTTGCAGCCGGATAGATCAATGGAATCACCGAGTCATATGAAAAGAGGGCTAGGTGGAGCCGTTGAGGATAGGTATGAAGAGAAGAGGTGCACGCATGCAAGCACTACCTCCCTCACACACACACGCAGGTACACGGTGGAGGACATTTCTCTAAGGAGAGTTAGCCCTTGTGATAATTTGATGCATGTTGAAAGACTTGTTAGATGAAGTGGCACTAGTACTTTGAGCATGGTTAATAGTATAGCCAACAACCAGCTATATGGAGTTGACATGTCATATAAAGTCAACCTAATAGCCAACATGTATAGTATAGCTAGTTGCTAAGAAGTACTACTTTATTAATGCATGGCCCACTGTACACTGTCACATTGTTTCTTAGAGTCCGTGTTATAGCTGACTATTAATCTATAGCCCGCTTCCCTTCTCTCTCCTATTCTCTCTCATCCAACTCAACACAAATATGATTGTTTAATCATTATAGCTTGTTGATTGTAACTTAGTATTATACTTGCTCTTCCGGTATGTGCAAAGAAAGTAGGAAACAACATATTAGGAAGTTTTTGTTACAAGAGATGTCTCTCTTTTTCTGTCACGCCCAATATGCGACCCTATCCTAAAGGAACTCGGAGGTTCCACCATGGATAGAAGCGCATATTGGAGACGCTTTTGCAAGGTGGATATCATTACATCATACCATTACATAATAGGTGGGGGATACATACAAGAGGCAAACAATGCCACATGAATGCATTAATACATCATCCATAAGATCAACATCTGCATCGGATGAAACACAAATACAAACTCGAACGACATCCACCCTGCTAGCCCAGGCTATCAACCTGGAACCTATCCCCTGATCGAAGAAGAAGCAGAAGACGTACTCCAAAACAAGTAAACATCGCTCTCGCGTCATGATCATTGCAATAACTATACCTGCAACCGTTGTAGTAATCTGTTTGCCACGAGGACTCAGCAATCCCATTACCATGGGTATCAAGACTAGCAAATCTTAATGGGTAAGGAAGGGGGTAAAGTGGTGAGGTTACAGTAGCAACTAAGCATGATATGGTGGCTAACATACGCAAATAAGAGCGAGAAGACAAGCAACGGAATGGTCGTGAAGCTAACAATGATCAAGAAGTGACCCTGAAACTACTTATGTCAAACATAACCCAAAATAGTGTTCACTTTCCGGACTCCACCGAAAAGAGACCATCACGGCTACACACACGGTTGATGCATTGTAATTCGTATCTGGTGTCAAGTTATCTACAACCGGACATTAACA
>NW_025249354.1:0-2252 GCF_018294505.1 Triticum aestivum | reverse complement strand
TGAAGAATTTGCTGGAGACCTGAAAAGTGCCTGATAGGACGCAGGCTAATCATGAAGAAATGAACTCTCATTTCTCATGTCCTCATACTGCTTTATCTGTTCTATTACTTGATGAAATGGATCTGATGAATTGATGTCATATTCTTCACTGATGAAGTATATGAGTTCGTAAGTTGCACTAATTCATCTACAGGATGATCAACCCAAAGCCAATGAGTGGGTCCTCAATAGTGGATGTACAAATCACATGACTGGTGACAAGAATCTATTGATGGATGCTCCCTTATCTCCACCACATCTGAAGCATATCATCTTCGCTGACAAAGGCAAAAGTCCGGTATTGGGTCTAGGTAAGGTTGCGATCTCAAAGGATCGACACATGGACAAAGTCATCCTTGTCGAGTCCTTAGGATACAACCACATGTCTGTCTCAATGCTTTGTGATCTTGATATGGTTGTTGTCTTTGGCAAGTATCGTTGTGTTGTGATCATGGAAGCTGACAATTCCAAAGTCGTCGAAGGCTTTAGGAGAGGATACTTGTATATTGTTGATTTCTCTACAGGACCATAACCAGCCGTGTGCCTACTTGCAAAAGCTTCAGAAGGCTGGCTATGGCATCGACAAGTTGGTCATGCAGGCATGAGGAATTTGCACACGCTTGCAAAGAAGAAGCATGTCATTGGCATTGAGAATGTAAAATTCCTCAAGGATGCAGCAAGTGCAGCAAGTGCCCCCGTATTATGCGAAACAAATAATTTCTCCCCCTGACAGGTTTGACCCACTAGCTACATCTTCGCACGCAAAGAAGTGCTTCCTTTATTACGCGGAAATAAAAAGTTTCCTCTCCGTGACAGCTGGGGCCCACCAGCTTTATTATGATCCTTTTCATGAAAATATAGATTGTATCGAAGATCCTAAATTGTTTTCTTTTTATTCTTACTCGAAAAAGAAGAAACAAAAAAACTAGAAAACATCTTAGCACGCAAGGAAGTGCCACCTTATTATGCGAAAAAATTGATTCCCCCTGCTAGCTTGGACCCACTAGATTTGTAGGCTGACTTGTGGGCCTACTAAGTTAACGCATACGCAGGGCTTTGTAAACTTCGTCAATAAACGATTCTAGCTGCACTGACTGTTCGATGTTAATCCAATGGCCAAGTTGCGTCTTCAACCTCTGGTCTTGTCGCTCCAGCTGCCCAAACCTGCGCCCGCCGTACCGCCTGCTCCAGCCTCCCGTGGCCGGCTGTGCTGCGGGCAGGCCTCATCGCCCGACCATACTACTACTGGCCAGTCCTTCCCTCTACTCACCCACACCCCCTGTTATTCTCCGGAGACGGCAGCCTCAAACCGCAGTCGAAGCAGTCAACCCTCGTACTCCCCTTCGTGTGGGCATCCACTGTTGCGTATTCCCCGGCTCCGGGTCGTTCCCTTCCTAGGTCGCGCTGTCGTCCACCACCTTGGTGCTCTCGGGCGGTATGGCGTCGTCAACGCGGTCAACGAACGACAGCCATCAGAAGAGGATTGCAAGTGGAGAGGCTGGCAGCTGGGTCCATGACCGCACGCAAGGAAGTGCCTCCTTATTACGCGCAAAATAATGATTCCTTCACCTGACACCTCGGACCTACCGGAAGGGCCTCTGTATTTCGCATAAAAAATGTTTCCCCCTTGAAAGCTGGGATGTAAGTGCATCTAGTGCCCCTTAGTGATTTTGGTGTATTGAAGACTTACAGGTTAAGGGACTAATGTGTTTATGAGTGTACACGGGCCTATAAGTCTATGAGGAGTTTGATATTTACAAAGAAAGTCGACCCCTAAAAATAAAGTTCTTCAACTGAAGACTTTGGATTTCTGAAGACTTTCTGAAGACTTTGAAAGTGAAGAAATTGATGTGACCTTGAAGACTTGGTATTCATCCGAGGAACATGAAGCGTGAAGACTTTTGTTTTCGTAGTTTCATTTTTTCTTTCTTGAGTCATAGGAAACACTGTACTGTTAAAGGGGGTCGAGGAAATACTAAGGAAAAATTTCCATGTGATGCTCAACTCAAAATCCTACACCTACCAATCCCTTTGAGTGAAGCCATTGGAAATCTCATACAGTTCAGTCATATCTTCAGTGACAGAGACGAAGTTCTTCTGGTCTCTGAGGAATTTGTTCTGACTGAGGAGTTAGGAATTCGCCAGTGCGGATTGCCTACACAGTGAAGAACATGATAGCCCTGAGGAATTTGAGCCTCAAATTTCCAACCGTT
>NW_025249353.1:0-2252 GCF_018294505.1 Triticum aestivum | reverse complement strand
CCACACTGGAGTACGAGTTGGATGCTTCCGAGTTCTTCACTATCATACTTGAGACTTCCTCCAAGAGGAAGGTATATAAAAGGAGAGATCTCCCCTTCACCCATCTCATTATGATAACTCTGTTGTTTGCTACATCACTCCTTGTCCCAAACTGCAGAGGCTGCCTGACACTCTTATGACGATGCTGGACGGCCATCGGCCAAAGAATGTGAAGCTGCGACAGGCCGACAGCGGGCTTCGCATGCTTTGGGACGTGGAGTTGGTGATTAGGTACGGCCACATGTACCTGTGTCGTGGCGGGGAGCAGTTCTTCCGTGCCTACGACCTGCGGCACGGTACTTCCTTATCTTCAGGTACGACGGCGACGCCATGCTCACCGTGAAGGTGTTCAACACGACTATGTGTCACATGCGCTACCAGGACGATGATGATGCCAGTACGTTCTGCCTCTTCTTCCTCTACATTTTTCTTTGTCTCACATCGATTGTTAACGGTCATTGTTGCATTTGGTTAGGCAATGGGAGCAGCAAAAGCGACTCTGGCTACAGCCAAAGCAGCAGCGACTCTGGCTGCAGCAAAAGCAGCAGCGAGGATGATCCGGAATGGAGTGGGGAAGAAGTGGAGCAGAGTGTGGATGAGGAGGTGCAGGCTGACGATCACTACAAGAAATATGTAAACTAGTGACCTTCTGTCAGTGATCCTAGAAGAATTGGTCATAGATCTATGACCATTTCAGACCAATTGGTCAAAAGTTGTTCGGAGGGCTCCAAACCCTAAACTATAACGACCATTTTGGTCAGAAAGGTCATAATTTCCTTACACAAAATGGTCATAAAGCAGATAGCACAGGTCCACTGCCTTATTTCTAGCTGATGATGACCAATATATATTGTCATAACCTTGTAAATTGTGGTGGGTTGCTATGACTAGGCGCCACCTCATCAGTTTTGCCTATGTGTCATGTCCATGTGGAAGTTTTTGCCCTAGGTTGTGAAGCAACCTATATTTCTGTCATTTCCAAAATTCCCAAAAAAATCTCATAAATTCTTTGGGTCATATCTTCATCAAATATGTAAAAAACCTTCCTTGCGTAGTTCAAAAATAATTCAGAAATATTCATTTTCCTATTCTGTTCAAAAAAACACTTTGTGAAGGAAGTACCACTTTGGCATGTCCAAATGGTATCCATTTTCTACAGTGCTTTCCTCTACCCAAATAACCATCATACACCAAATGCCAGCTCAATCCATTCATTATTTTGAGCCGGGCTTCAACATTCGTATTTATGTCCAGTGTGGTACTTTGCAAAGCAAGTACCACCTAGGCTCCTCCTGTTGAGCTGAAAATTTGTGAAGACGATCTTCTTAGTAATTGATCATCCCCAGCCAAAACTCACACCCATTAGCCATCTGCATTTCCCGTACCACTAATCAAACACTTGGGGTGCTAATTCATGTTTGAGCATTGTTCGGTCTCCTCGTGAGAATCTTAAGTTGTTATTTACTTCCTAGCACCTACCTGGGGAGTGCCAAACCTACTAGACATGCCTAGGCTTCCCAGAACGCATGGCAATGCCACGGTCATGCGGTGACCACGCGGCGTGCATGCGAGTCTACGCGCTTTGGAGTTGGGGCCCTGGGCCACCATCCAAACCTCAACGTATCACCACCAAACCATGTATTTATGCTTAAATAGGTACTTATGAACCTAGAAATGACTTTTTTAAAAAATAAATAGCTAACTATGAGGCAGCTGCAGTTCAAATTTGACCCGCTTCCTACTGAATCGGCGTAAATTTCTCTTTTTCACTAGAGGTGGATAAAGGCTTTTGACACCTAAACATTGTGTCAATTGTGCATTAAACATGGCATAGTATTTTATAAAATTGATTTTGTCCATTTTTGCAACAATTATTTGGTAGTTTCTTCACAAAAAAACATCATTTCGGGCACTCAAAAATGGAAAACGAATTTCCCGTGCAAAGAAAATAAAAACTCCCTTAGGCAACATTGTTTGCCATTCCAAGATGCACCCTTGTGCACAATATGAGATCATTTGAACAAGCTATGCCATGAATGTGGCCATAAGATTGATCATGTGATTTGAAAGCCATGAATCTTCACGCACGATAGATCATTTCTGAGAACACTTTTTTAAAAGAATTGCCGTATTACAAGTTTATTCTTTTTCCTGGTAACTTGGTCACATATGATGACACAATGCAAAGGTTTTCTAATTTTTTGATTTTTTTT
>NW_025249352.1:0-2252 GCF_018294505.1 Triticum aestivum | reverse complement strand
AAGCGTAATACGGTCACCGAACTTCAGAATACGCTCATTACGGTCACTATATACATTTTGCGGTGATTATACGGTCACTTGCTCACTGTTCAGCATCGGATTGCACTCTGTTGACCGGCCAAATAGTCTGCGTGGCACCATGTTGACTAGTTAAATTGACCATGTTCCTTGTGGGTCCCACCTGTCAGTTCGCATAGGAAAAAGGTCAGATACACAAATTTACGCAGGCGCGACAAGACTCCAACCCGTGCGCGGGAATCACCTAGTTGCGAATGTGTTTGTCAGGGCCTGATGTGTGTGCATGCACGTGTAGGTTGAGCACTTGAGCATGAGAGTGTGTGTTGGTCGTGTGGTGTGTGCATGCATGCGTGCGTGTGTGCGTGTGAGTGTTGCGTGCGTGCGTGGCTGCGTGTGTGCGTGTGAGTGTTGCGTGCGTGCGTGCGTGGCTACATGTGTTCGTGTGAGTGTTGCGTGCATGCAGTTCGTGTGCATGCGTGTGTGTGTGTATAATCACCACACCAACTCCTGTGTGTTAAAACAGACGGCTCAGCATACCAATACAAGGCCACCTTGTCCGATGTGCCCGCGGTCATGACTTCGAACCACCGTCCAATATTTTGTTGTTGTTTGTTTTCATTCTTACTAGCAAGATGCCCGTGCGTTGCATGTAACATCAAGATGCATTTGTATGACTAGTTTATCTTGTGAGAGAAACGGATGAACGAGGGAAGGCCTTATTTGAAAATGTGGAGAGGTGTGTGGGTACCTTTTTGCAAAATTGTCATAGTTTCCTTCCTATCCGTCAGATATAAATCGGACGACCTATATTGCAGGATGGCAGGCACACCATCATCACCAACTCTGCTTTTTATAAGAGTGTAGATGTAGAGTAGATACAAGCCGACAGGTGGGCCCAATGGTAGTGAGATAATGTGATGCAACACTAGAGGTGCCATGTGGAGCAGTTAACTGGTCAACTAGTCGTGTCTTAAGCAAATACAGAGCTGTACGGTGAGCCCGTGACTGTATAATAACCACAAAACATAAATGGTGACCGTAATGAGTGGATTCTGAAGTCCAATGTACGTATCGTGCTTTCACTTCAAATACAATGATCGTCACTGTATATATCGCGAGAGAAAGATGAAACATGCGTGAATGTGCTGGGGGCTTACTTTTAGAGGACCTGGAGATAATTTGTGTGCGTACGTGAAAGGGGCGTAGAAGGGGTGTATGCGATGGAGAGAGAGATGCTCTCCGTTTCTATTTATTATGACTAACTTTATATATAGTATAAAAATATAAAATTCACAGTGCAGAATAAATATCATTGTGGGCACCATGCAATGCAAATTAATGTTCATACTCCTCCATATAACTTTGTAATGTTGTATATATGTAGAAATTCTAAAATAATTTTTTGGCCACACTTTATTCAAAAGGAATGTTGTATGCGAAATAAACGTGAAGAGAGGGCTTTTTAGATCAATGGGGTACGTGATGTAACATGTGTGAATGTGTAGTTGATGCATTTGGCAGGGCCTAGAGAGGTATGTGTGTGTATTACGTATTCGAGAGAGTCATGGATAGAGGGGCCGGCAGGGGGAGGGGGCGTGGGAGAGATAGCACGAGAAATGAGAGAGGTCTAGAGAGAGAGACGAATATGATGTCACGGTGAGAGATTCCCTTGAGTGTGTATATGCAAGGGGGAGGGGATAGAGGCACGAGGAGAATTTTTTTTGTGGTGTCTGTGTTGGTATGTGTGGGTGTGAGAAGATAACGAGACCTGGGGGCAGAGGGTGTGTCACCGCGTGAGGTCTGGTGGGTCAAGGTGAGGCCCTTGGTTCAGTTCCGTCCTGCGCCACATTGGTCGGCCCGTGACGCATTTAGGGAGACCCATGGATGACTAGTCGTACAAGACAAAGATAGCAGAATTGTGAAGGACTCTGTGTCCACTGACAAAGCCGGCTAGGATTTTTAACCCTAGGTTCTCGGACTAAGGTAACCCCTTATCTCTGATATTACTATTCATCCAACCTAACTTTAAGGGGCATCCTACAGAATGCTCTGCTAGAATCATACTCGTCGATTAGGAAGAGAGGTGTGAGACAATGCGTGAGAGACAGGCCTAAAGATAATGTGCGTACAGGACACACGTAGGCAGGTCTATGTATATAGAAAGGGTCGATGGGGATTATGCGTGTGTATGCTTGTGAGAGGAAGAGTCCTTGTGATAAAGGTTAGTGAAAACA
>NW_025249351.1:1543-2253 GCF_018294505.1 Triticum aestivum | reverse complement strand
TGAAAATCACTACAAAATGAACTCTGAAAACGTCGAAACTTGGCATGGTATCATCATTTCACCCACATAGCATGTGCAAAAGAGTAGAAAGGGTTACGGCAAAAACTGGAGGCACTTCGTGTACAAACTGGACAATCTCTTTCGGAGTATCAGAGTTTCGGACGAGAACTCATCTGTTACACTTGCACTTCATTTTTTTAACTTATTACCACTCCAGACTTTTTTGCGTTTCGTACGCACCCTCCAAAGCGACATCATCAATTTTCAACACTTTCTGACATGATTTGCTATTTTCAGTCATTTACCGATTTGTTTAGAGTGCTAAATGACCGTGAAATTGAACATCACTACAAAATGAACTCTGAAAAGGTCGAAACTTGGAATGGTATCATCATTTCACCCACATAGCATGTGCAAAAGAGTGGAGAGGGTTACTGCAAAAACTGGACGCACTTCATATACAAACTGGACAATCTCTTTCGAAGTATAAGGGTTTTTGATGAGAACTCATCTGTTACATCGGCACGTCATTTTTTGAACTTATTACAACTCCAGACTTTTTTGCGTTCTGTACACACCATTCAAAGCGACGTCATCAATTTTCAAAACTTTCTGCCATCATTTGCTATTTTTCAGTCATTTACCGATTTGTTTAGAGAGCTAAATGACCGTGAAATTTAAAATCACTACAAAATGAACTCTGAAAATGT
>NW_025249351.1:0-1533 GCF_018294505.1 Triticum aestivum | reverse complement strand
TTTTCAGTCATTTACCGATTTGTTTAGAGTGCTAAATGACCGTGAAATTGAACATCACTACAAAATGAACTCTGAAAAGGTCGAAACTTGGAATGGTATCATCATTTCACCCACATAGCATGTGCAAAAGAGTGGAGAGGGTTACTGCAAAAACTGGACGCACTTCATATACAAACTGGACAATCTCTTTCGAAGTATAAGGGTTTTTGATGAGAACTCATCTGTTACATTAGCACGTCATTTTTTAAACTTATTACAACTCCAGACTTTTTTGCGTTCCGTACACACCATTCAAAGCGACGTCATCAATTTTCAAAACTTTCTGCCATCATTTGCTATTTTTCAGTCATTTACCGATTTGTTTAGAGAGCTAAATGACCGTGAAATTTAAAATCACTACAAAATGAACTCTGAAAATGTTGAAACTTGGCATGGTATCATCATCTCAACCACATAGCATGTGCAAAAGAGTAGAGAGGGTTACGGAAAAAGCTGGACGCACTTCGTGTACAAACTGGACAATCTCTTTCGGAGTATCAGAGTTTCGGACGAGAACACATCTGTTACACTGGCACTTCATTTTTTTAAACTTATTACAACTCCAAACTTTTTTGCGTTCCGTACGCACCATTCAAAGCGACGTCATCAATTTTCAACACTTTCTGACATCATTTGCTATTTTTTAGTCATTTATCGATTTGTTTAGAGAGCTAAATGACCGTGAAATTGAAAATCATTACAAAATGAACTCTGACAATGTCGAAACTTGGCATGGTATCATCATTTCACCCACATAGCATGTGCAAAAGAGTAGAGAGGGTTAGGGCAAAAACTGGACGCACTTCATGTACAAACTGGACAATCTCTTTCGGAGTATCAGGGTTTCGGACAAGAACTCATCTGTTACACTGGCACTTCATTTTTTAAACTTATTACAACTCCAGACTTTTTTTCCGTTCCGTACGCACCATTCAAAGCGACTTCATCAATTTTCAACACTTTCTGACATCATTTACTATTTTTCAGTCATTTACCGATTTGTTTAGAGAGCTAAATGACCGTGAAATTGAAAATCGCTACAAAATGAACTCTGAAAGTGTCGAAACTTGGCATGGTATCATTATTTCACCCACATAGCATGTGCAAAAGAGTAGAGAGGGTTACGGCAAAAACTAGACGCACTTCGTGTACAAACTGGACAATCTCTTTCGAAGTATCAGGGTTTCTGACGAGAACTCATCTGTTACACTGGCACTTCATTTTTTTTAACTTATTACAACTACAGACTTTTTTGTGTTCCGTACGCACCATTCAAAGCGACGTCATCAATTTTCAACACTTCCCGACATCATTTGCTATTTTTCAGTCATTTACCGATTTGTTTAGAGAGCTAAATGACCGTGAAAATTAAAATCACTACAAAATGAACTATGAAAATGTCGAAACTTGGTATGGTATCATCATTTCACCCACATAGCATGTGCAAAAGAGTAGAGAGGGTTACAGCAAAAACTGGACGCACTTCGTGTACAA
>NW_025249350.1:0-2253 GCF_018294505.1 Triticum aestivum | reverse complement strand
GGGGGGGGGCGGTGTGCTGGGTGTGGGTAGCGCCTCTCATTCAGTAAATATATGGGCTTTTGAATTGATTTTACTATTTACTAGTGTGGATGGGCTGTTTTGTCTTGAGCCCAGAGAAACAATTACTACTAGTACAGTGGACACACTCTATAGCTACCCAGAAAAACAATTAGTACTAGTACAGTGGAGACACTCTACCGCTTCTGGCTCCTCCTAGGTCATTGAAACGTCTCCCTCTACAGAATGTTGTTATACTCTTGTTCACCGACATGCGGGCCATGCAGTGCGCGGGCCCAAATGCCATCCACCAAATTAGAAGGCAGTATGTAGGCGGAGAGTCACCCCGGTCGTAGCGCGGCAGTAACGAGTCGTCGTATTACAAAACCCAACTCCCCGCAGTCTAAGTTTGACGGACGAAGCAACCATCATTTCACTCTTTGCTGAATCCCCTTCTCCCTCACCGTCTTCAAGAAAGGCAACACTCGCATTTGCCACTGTTCTTCTCTCCCAATGAAGGGAAGGTAAGCGGATCCGTGATGTTGGTATATTTTCGTTCAGAAAAAAAGAACTTTTGCAAAGTAGTAACCGATCCTCACTCTCTTTTTTGTTTCATTGTCATTGCAATTGTGTTTTCCTTTCAGTGGTCTCCTAGTATTCGTCAGTTTCATGATGGACCAAGGAGAACCGGGCAAAGATCTGCCGATATTGGAGCAGACGCGGGAGGCTGATCCCCACGAGACAGAGAGCTCCAAGAAGATGGAGGCAGCCACCGAGCCGACCCCAGATACGCTCATGGCCACTACTGAGATGGTCAACGCCCAGTTTGAGTTTACAGCCCCCGTGGCACTTCAGGAGCAATTTTCCCCCTTCGAGGATGTGTCCCCCCCACTGAGCTGCCCAAGGTGATTTTCTTCTTTGCCGATCTCGATTATGGTTTTTCATCTAAGTATGTGGTGATTAATAATGCAAAATTTTATTAGCTTCGATGCCATGCTATACATAGTGGTTTAAATAACTTGTGTTTCTTATACTGAAAAGTAATTCAGAATTTGTTTCTGTTTCAATTAGAGCCCTGATGCAGACAAGGATTGTGTGGTTGTACATGTCACTCGCTATGAGGCACGCACTGGGAAAACAAAGTTCTTAGGCTGTTGGATCCTGGAAGCCATTTGCGGTTATACTAATGAAGAGTTGTATTCCAGCCTCACTGTTGTCAGGCGTGTTGTCCAGGGTGTACTGAAGCACAAGAAGTTCAAAGCTACTCCTTCGTTTGTGAGGCATACTGTTCTTGTCAAGCTTAGCAGGAAGATGATGTGGCATGCCTCCACAAACAAGTTTATCAGTGGC
The DNA here is from genome assembly GCF_018294505.1 of Triticum aestivum. Lineage (NCBI taxonomy): Eukaryota > Viridiplantae > Streptophyta > Magnoliopsida > Poales > Poaceae > Triticum > Triticum aestivum. The sequence goes on along the minus strand of NW_025249350.1, from coordinate 906 downwards.
AAGGCCACAAGGTTGTCTTCATGAAGGTTCACAGGATTGAGCTGCTGCGGAACATCCTCGATGATGTTCATGGCAAGGTCCGTCTTGTGTCCAGCCCAAATTAGATCGAGGCATGAAATAGTTGCCCCAGCTAGTGTTTAATAGTAGTTTGGATTGTGTCTAATTATCCGAACCTTTCCTGTTATCGACCCCTCTGGGGCTAGTACTCTGTTTGAATCCGTTTATGGGAACTGCTGCTACTTTTGTGTGCCCGTGAATCATGTGAGAACCATCGTAATTGTTGCCGAAACAGATGCGTCCTCACTAGTTTTTTCATGAATATGGCATGGTAAGACATAAGTTGTCACGGTTTATCATACGAGCAGTGTGTGTTTTGATGAAATAGAGCACTCGTTCAAGAACTGTGCACCGACGTATACATAAGTACTTGTAAACACTGTTGGTGCTACCCCACTTGTAAGCAGTTGTGCAAAACATGGCACATTGGCTCAGCTCGCTTCAACATTAGGCTATCGACCAGCTAACAATCAACAATCTGTTGTCTGGCATATAAGCAAATATGTATCTTGTTACAGTGGTTCATGCAGTTAACTAAGGCCACAATGTAATAAATTCCAAACGTTCACACGCTAGTCCAGCGCTCATGTGGAACACTCACATTAAACTCGTCTTCATAAAAAACTTGAAAAGTATAAGTTAAGCAATTTTATACATCTCAATGATTCATAGAACATAACAAACATATACTAGATCACAGCAAAAGACAAAGTTGTGAGAAGGTTTACAAATCAGGAAAAAACAAACAAGGCTTCTCTGAGCAAAGGGCCTCCCGGCAGGCTTAAATTTCCTGGAGTTCACTCTGGTTTTTTTCTTGTTGCCACCATCCAGGGTTAGATTCTCTCATTC
>NW_025249349.1:0-2253 GCF_018294505.1 Triticum aestivum | reverse complement strand
GGGGGGGGGCGGTGTGCTGGGTGTGGGTAGCGCCTCTCATTCAGTAAATATATGGGCTTTTGAATTGATTTTACTATTTACTAGTGTGGATGGGCTGTTTTGTCTTGAGCCCAGAGAAACAATTACTACTAGTACAGTGGACACACTCTATAGCTACCCAGAAAAACAATTAGTACTAGTACAGTGGAGACACTCTACCGCTTCTGGCTCCTCCTAGGTCATTGAAACGTCTCCCTCTACAGAATGTTGTTATACTCTTGTTCACCGACATGCGGGCCATGCAGTGCGCGGGCCCAAATGCCATCCACCAAATTAGAAGGCAGTATGTAGGCGGAGAGTCACCCCGGTCGTAGCGCGGCAGTAACGAGTCGTCGTATTACAAAACCCAACTCCCCGCAGTCTAAGTTTGACGGACGAAGCAACCATCATTTCACTCTTTGCTGAATCCCCTTCTCCCTCACCGTCTTCAAGAAAGGCAACACTCGCATCTGCCACTGTTCTTCTCTCCCAATGAAGGGAAGGTAAGCGGATCCGTGATGTTGGTATATTTTCGTTCAGAAAAAAAGAACTTTTGCAAAGTAGTAACCGATCCTCACTCTCTTTTTTGTTTCATTGTCATTGCAATTGTGTTTTCCTTTCAGTGGTCTCCTAGTATTCATCAGTTTCATGATGGACCAAGGAGAACCGGGCAAAGATCTGCCGATATTGGAGCAGACGCGGGAGGCTGATCCCCACGAGACAGAGAGCTCCAAGAAGATGGAGGCAGCCACCGAGCCGACCCCAGATACGCTCATGGCCACTACTGAGATGGTCAACGCCCAGTTTGAGTTTACAGCCCCCGTGGCACTTCAGGAGCAATTTTCCCCCTTCGAGGATGTGTCCCCCCCACTGAGCTGCCCAAGGTGATTTTCTTCTTTGCCGATCTCGATTATGGTTTTTCATCTAAGTATGTGGTGATTAATAATGCAAAATTTTATTAGCTTCGATGCCATGCTATACATAGTGGTTTAAATAACTTGTGTTTCTTATACTGAAAAGTAATTCAGAATTTGTTTCTGTTTCAATTAGAGCCCTGATGCAGACAAGGATTGTGTGGTTGTACATGTCACTCGCTATGAGGCACGCACTGGGAAAACAAAGTTCTTAGGCTGTTGGATCCTGGAAGCCATTTGCGGTTATACTAATGAAGAGTTGTATTCCAGCCTCACTGTTGTCAGGCGTGTTGTCCAGGGTGTACTGAAGCACAAGAAGTTCAAAGCTACTCCTTCGTTTGTGAGGCATACTGTTCTTGTCAAGCTTAGCAGGAAGATGATGTGGCATGCCTCCACAAACAAGTTTATCAGTGGCAAGGCCACAAGGTTGTCTTCATGAAGGTTCACAGGATTGAGCTGCTGCGGAACATCCTCGATGATGTTCATGGCAAGGTCCGTCTTGTGTCCAGCCCAAATTAGATCGAGGCATGAAATAGTTGCCCCAGCTAGTGTTTAATAGTAGTTTGGATTGTGTCTAATTATCCGAACCTTTCCTGTTATCGACCCCTCTGGGGCTAGTACTCTGTTTGAATCCGTTTATGGGAACTGCTGCTACTTTTGTGTGCCCGTGAATCATGTGAGAACCATCGTAATTGTTGCCGAAACAGATGCGTCCTCACTAGTTTTTTCATGAATATGGCATGGTAAGACATAAGTTGTCACGGTTTATCATACGAGCAGTGTGTGTTTTGATGAAATAGAGCACTCGTTCAAGAACTGTGCACCGACGTATACATAAGTACTTGTAAACACTGTTGGTGCTACCCCACTTGTAAGCAGTTGTGCAAAACATGGCACATTGGCTCAGCTCGCTTCAACATTAGGCTATCGACCAGCTAACAATCAACAATCTGTTGTCTGGCATATAAGCAAATATGTATCTTGTTACAGTGGTTCATGCAGTTAACTAAGGCCACAATGTAATAAATTCCAAACGTTCACACGCTAGTCCAGCGCTCATGTGGAACACTCACATTAAACTCGTCTTCATAAAAAACTTGAAAAGTATAAGTTAAGCAATTTTATACATCTCAATGATTCATAGAACATAACAAACATATACTAGATCACAGCAAAAGACAAAGTTGTGAGAAGGTTTACAAATCAGGAAAAAACAAACAAGGCTTCTCTGAGCAAAGGGCCTCCCGGCAGGCTTAAATTTCCTGGAGTTCACTCTGGTTTTTTTCTTGTTGCCACCATCCAGGGTTAGATTCTCTCATTC
>NW_025249348.1:0-2253 GCF_018294505.1 Triticum aestivum | reverse complement strand
TCTTTAATTTTCTTCCATCAAGTGCAGTTGCACTAGCAACTATGTAAATCAACACAACAACAAACAGACATAATTGATACTAGTAAACGGACATAGTTCTTGCAACCAACAGATATCCTAGTTCATTGTTGGACAGGACGGGACTAGATTCACACTAAAAAAACCTAAGATAAACGGAGACGGAGAAATACGGTGGAAATCACCATTACCTCACCGGCACCTTCCCCTCCGTTTAGATGTCGTCAGAGGGAGGGGTGGAGTCGTCATCGTCGAAGCCTATGGAGGAGATCTTGCCGGACATCCAATGGAGCGCATGCCTGCTCCTTCGCCACCGGGGCAGCCTTGGCTTTGGCCTCTAGTTCCTCCTCCGCCTCGCGCTCTGACTGCTCGATGGTGAGCTGGAGCAACTTATCCTTCTTGCGGTGGAGACGACGTGTATCGGTCTCCGCGATGGTGAGTAGTCATCGGAGGACCGCCTCGAAGAGTTGGTCTTCCGGATCGACCAACGCATGCACATAGGACCGATGGGTGGAAATTGCTTCATGTGTTGTCACTCTCTGCCGCTCGCAACATGGAGCACGCATCTCGAATTCTGATGTCACATCATCAGCGACGCCGCCATGAGCATGAGGACCTAGCAGTGGTCGAGGATGCCAAGAAGTGTATCTAAAGGAGGATATGGAGAGGTGCACAGTGGTGGTGTACCGGGAGGGGTGCGAAGCACCAAGAGCAGTGTAGGCACAGTCGTTCGCGCTACATAGTCGGGCGATGGGGGTCGATGCATAGCCAGAGCTTCAGCTTTCGTCCCTGTCCAGTCGTGACAGGCGCAGCGCGATGCAGATGACAAGCTCCTACTCATCATCGGCCACCTCCACCTGGCACAACAACGACTCCCAATTGACATCAATGCGATAGACAGGAACAGAGGTCGTGCCATGTTGAGGTGCGGCCTAATGAAGGGACCGGAAGCCAGATTCAATGCGATGCGGTGGCTGAAGAAGGCTTCATGGACGTCGTGTTGGCATTGAAGCTGTGCCGCCCACTCATCCAATAGCGCTGCTCTAACCAGCATCAATGTCATGGAGTCACGTCCGCTCTGTAGCGTCGCTGGCCGACATGAATGTGCGGAAAGGGTTCTTCGCTGAGAGAGGGTTTAGGGTGGGACAGGGGTGATTGACGCGTACGTTGTTGTGGTCCGGACGCCCGCATAGCCCTCCTAGTTTGCATCCAGTTTACGGAAATACAGACAGCCGGACTGGTCCATGGACCAATGGGCTACCGTGTTGGATGGCAACCTGCGCTCGGACTGCTCTGTTCAGACAATTGTGGACGGTGTGAGGGTCCGTGTTGGAGATGCCTATGGAGTGCAAAAGCCAAGAACGCATATATAAAATTTTTGCTCTTACAATACTGGTTCTCGCAAGGCAGGTCCGACCCTGAGGGGGGCATTTCCTATTTAGCGCTGCAAGGCGCCCATTAATGTGTATTCTGCTAACGGGCGCCTGCAGCCGCTTTAGCTGGGCTTGGCCCATTTCGCTCGGTCGTTCGGTTATACAAATTGCAACAATTCCATGAGAGCTGGGCATCGAACAAGACCTTCCTGGTTAGCAGCGCATTGTGGTAACCACCCCGCCACAGTCACTTGATGCCACAATTCCATCACTTGTTCGCCTTATCATCTTTTTCTTTCACTTTTTCTATTTTTTTCATTTTTCTGTTTAATTTTTTTTCTTCTTCCTCATTCGATGATCTTTCTTAAATCCATCCACATTTTTCTAAAATTGATGAACTTTTTTCTAATTCAGTGAACTTTTTTCAAATTTGACTTTTGTATTCTCAAATTCGATGAACTTTTCCGATGAACTAATTTTGATGAAATTTTTACAAAATTGACGAATGTTTCGTTCAAATTTGTGAACTTTTTTCAAAATCGGTGAACTATTTTCTCAAACTCGATGAACTTTTTTCAAAATCGATGAACTTTTTTCAAAACCGATGAACTTTTTTCGAAAAATGAACTTTTAAAACTTGTTCAAAAAGTTTTTTCCAAAATCGGTGAACTTTTTTAAGTTTATGAACTTTTCTTCAGAAATGATGAACTATTTCTCAAAATCGATGAACTTTTTTACGTTTGTGAACTTTTATCTCAAAATCGATGAACGTTTTAAATTCACGATTTTATAGAAGTAAATGAAAAAACTAAATGATAAATAAATAGCGTGCCCATACTAGTTCATGTATAGTTTAGCGCTA
>NW_025249347.1:0-2253 GCF_018294505.1 Triticum aestivum | reverse complement strand
TTGCCGCATTTTTTAATGAAATCTGGCAAATGGATAAAGAAAACTACATTCCTTAATGGATTTAAAGAAGAGTTGTATATGATGCAACCAGAAGGTTTTGTCAATCCTAAAGGTGCTGACAAAATACGCAAGCTCCAGCAATCCATCTATGGACTGGTGCAAGCATCTCGGAGTTGGAATATACGCTTTGATAAGTTGATCAAAGCATATAGTTTTATACAGACTTGCGGTGAAGCCTGTATTTACTAGAAAGTGAGTGGGAGCACTACAACATTTCTGATAAGTATATGTGAATGACATATTGTAGATCGGAAATAATGTAGAATTATTCTGCAAAGCATAAAGGAGTGTTTGAAAGGAGTTTTTCAAAGAAAGACCTCGGTGAAGCTGCTTACATATTGAGCATCAAGATCTATAGAGATAGATCAAGACGCTTGATAAGTTTTTTCAATGAGTACATACCTTGACAGGATTTTGAAGTAGTTCAAAATGGAACAGTCAAAGAAAGAGTTCTTGCCTGTGTTACAAGGTGTGAAATTGAGTAAGACTCAAAACCCGACCACGGCAGAAGATAGAAAAAGAATGAAAGTCACACTACTAGGAAAAGGCCTACTAATGGCGCACCTAATTTGGCCATTAATGGCGCATTAGTGGTGCGCCATTAGTGCGACGCCATTAGTATATTTTACTAATGGCGCACCACTGGTGCGCCATTAGTATCTGGTATACTAATGGCGCACTAGCTGGTGCGCCATTAGAATAGCCCACGGTGCGCCATTAGTATAGGCCACTGGTGCGCCATTAGTATAGGCCACGGTGCGCCATTAGTATTTCTGAATTTTGAAGGCGTGAAAATAGTAGTGGCGCACCGTCTAACCCCCACCATGCGCCATTGCTATTTTTGAATTTTGAATTTGTATCTGGATCGCGATTTTTTGCCCATTTTTTGCTCGTTTTTTTGCTCGTTTTTTTGCACGATATTATTTCAAATTATGTTCCCGTTTTTGGATCTTGTACGTTCTTTTGCCGTGTTCTTTTGCCGGAGAGGAGTTCCCCGGAGAGGAGTTCGCCGGAGAGGAGGAGGAGGTGACCGCAGAGGCGCTCGCCTACATCGCCGGAGAGGAGGACCAGGTCGCCGGAGAGGAGTTCACCGGAGCATCGGAGAGGAGGAAGGAGAAACCATGAGGGGATGGGAGGAGAGAAGGGAGGAGGAGCTCATCGGAGAGGAGGCAGGAGGAGCTCACCGAAGATGAGGGAGGAGGAGCTCACCGGAGAGGAGGGAGGAGGAGCTCACCGGAGATGAGGGAGGAGGAGCTCACCGGAGATGAGGGAGGAGGAGCTCACCGGAGAGGAGGAAGGAGAAACCATGAGGGGAGGGGAGGGGAGGAGAGGAGAGGTGGAGGAGGTCGCCAGAGAGGAGGAGGAGGAGGAGGAGGTCGCCGGAGAGGAGGAGGGTAGTATGGTGGAGGAGAGAAGGGAAGATGGAATGGAGGAGTGGAGGAGAGGTGGAGTGGAGGAGAAGAATGAAGAGGTAAGGAGGAGAGGACACGCCCAGCCATATATACAGCATAGTAATGGCGCACCGCGGGCAGGTGCGCCATTAGTAACTTTTTTTTTATTTTTTTGATTTATTTTGAATTGTGAAGGCGGGAAGATACTAATGGCGCACCATGGGCAGGTGCGCCATTAGTAACTTTTTTTTTATTTATTTTGAATTTTGAAGGCGGGAAGATACTAATGGCGCACCACGGGCAGGTGCGCCATTAGTAACTTATTTTTTTCTTGAATTTTGAAGGCGGGAAGATAGTAATGGCGCACCATGGGCAGGTGCGCCATTAGTAAGTTTGAATTTTTTTGAATTTTTTTGCCTCTAGATCTTGAAAGCCCCGTAACTTTTTTTCTGTTAGGTTTTTGGGGATTTTGAAAATGTTTAACGGGGTCCCCCCGGTTAAATTTGGATGTAACTTTTCGAGTAGATGATTTTTCATATAAAAAACTTTTTCATCCGAGTTCGTATGCAAAAGTTATGCCCATTTTACAAATTTCCACAGAGATTTTGCAAACAAAGTCGAAATTCATATTTGTAAATTTTCTCAACAACTAGACCACATATTACATGGGAAACTTATTTTCTTTTATTTTTTTGACATTTCCATCATTTTCTTTTATTTTTTTAAACTGAAAAGGCGATCCACATGTGGCGGCGACACGATGACCTAGCATGACATGCAACCAGAAGCCTTTTCTCCACTG
>NW_025249346.1:0-2253 GCF_018294505.1 Triticum aestivum | reverse complement strand
TAAGCTTGGGGATGCCCCGGGAAGGCATCCCCTCTTTCGTCTTCGTTCATTGGTAACTTTACTTGGAGTTATATTTTTATTCGCCACATGATATGTGTTTTGCTTGGAGCGTTGTATATTATATTAGTCTTTGCTTTTTAGTTTACCACAATCATCCTGGCTGTACACACCTTTTGGGAGAAGCCTATTTGATTAGGATTTGCTAGAATACTCTATGTGCTTCACTTATATCTTTTGAGCTTGATAGTTTTTGCTCTAGTGCTTCACTTATATTTTTTAGAGCACGGTGGTGTCTTAATTTTGAAGAAATTGCTAGTCTCTCATGCTTCACTTATATCTTTTTGAGAGTCTTTTAGAACAGCATGGTATTTTCTATGGTTACAAAGTTGGTCCTAGAATGATGAGCATCCAAGTTGGGTATATTAAAAACTATCATAGAAAAAGAATTAGATGCTATGATCAATATGATGCTTGATAATTGTTTTGAGATATGGAGGTAGTGATATTAGAGACATGCTAGTTGTGGTGATTATGAAAAATACTTGTGTTGAGGGTTGTGATTCCCGTAGCATGCACGTATGGTGAACCGCTTTGTGATGAAGTTGGAGCACAATTTTATTTATTGATTGTCTTCCTTATGAGTAGCGGTCGGGGACGAGCGATGGTCTTTTCCTACCAATCCATCCCCCTAGGAGCATGCGCGTAGTGCTTTGGTTTTTGATGACTTCTAGATTTTTGCAACAAGTACATGAGTTCTTTTGACTAATGTTGGGTCCATGGATTATGCGCACCTCACCCTTCCACCATTGCTATCCTTTTTTGTACCGCGCAACTTTTGCCGGTACCATAGACCCACCATATACCTTCCTCAAAACAGCCACCATACCTACCTATTATGGCATTTCCATAGCCATTCCGAGATATATTTTCATGCAACTTTCCACCGTTCCGTTCATATGACAGGCATTACTTTTGTCATATTGCTTTTTGCATGATCATGTAGTTGACATTGTATTTGTGGCAAGGCCACCTTCATAATTTTCATACATGTCGCTCTTGATTCATTGCATATCCCGTTACACCGCCAGAGGCATTCATATAGAGTCATATCTTGTTCTAGCTTTGAGTTGTAAATCCATAAAAGTGTGATGATTTTCATTATTAGAGCATTGTCCTAGTGAGGAAAGGAGGATGAAGACTATGATTCCCCCACAAGTCGGGATGAGACTTCGGACTTTACAAAAAGAAGAAATAAAAAAAAGAGAAAGGCCAAAAGAAAAAAAAAGAGGCCAAAGAAAAAAAAAGAAAAAAAGAGAAAAACAAAAAGGAAAATAATAAAATGAGAGAAAAAGAGAGAAGGGACAATGCTACTATCTCTTTTTCCACACTTGTGCTTCAAAGTAGCACCATGATCTTCATGTCATATGTTGTCACTTTCATATACTAGTGCGAATTTTTCATTAACTTGGATTGTATATTCCAATGATGGGCTTCCTCAAAATGCCCTAGGTCTTCGTGAGCAAGCGAGTTGGATGCACACCCACTTAGTTCCTTTTGTTGAGCTTTCATATATTTATAGCTCTAGTGCATCCGTTGCATGGCAATCCCTACTCACTCACATTGATATCTATTAATGGGCATCTCCATAGCCCGTTGATACGCCTAGTTGATGTGAGACTATCTTCTCCTTTTTTTGTCTTCTCCACAACCACCGTTCTACACCACATATAGTGCTATGTCCATGGCTCGCGCTCATGTATTGCGTGAAAGTTGAAAGAGTTTGAGATTATTAAAGTATGAAACAATTTCCTGGCTTGTCATCGGGGTTGTGCATGATTAAATACTTTGTGTGATGAAGATAGAGCAACAGTCAGACTATATGATTTTGTAGGGATAACTTTCTTTGGCCATGTTATTTTGAGAAGACATGATTACTTTGATTAGTATGCTTGAAGTATCACGATTTTCATGTTAATATGAACTTTTATTTTGTATCATTTGGATCTGAACATTCATGCCACAATAAAGAAAATTACATTGAGAATTATTGTAGGTAGCATTCCACATCAATTTTTTTATCATTTACCTACTCGAGGACGAGCAGGAATTAAGCTTGGGGATGCTTGACATGTCTCCAACATATCTATAATTTTTGATTGTTCCATGCTATTATATTACCCCTTTTGGATGTTTATGGGCTTTATTTTACACATTTATATCATTTTTGGGACTAACCTACTAACCGGAGGCCCA
>NW_025249345.1:0-2253 GCF_018294505.1 Triticum aestivum | reverse complement strand
GAATGTCGTTTATCGAACTAGTAAGGCATCATATCGATACTAGGGTTTCTCCGTATCCCCAAGAATTACAAAACTACTCAGACATGGGGACACAACGCATCATAGAGGTAATCATATGAATAGAGTCGATGTCAATGGCGTGGATGTTGATGGAGATGGTGAAGCTCAATGTCTTAGCCACCTTGAGCAAAGCAATGGCGAGATGGATGCCCTTCTACTGATTACCCCTAGGGAGGTGAGGTTTCAGGCACTCTTTCATATGGTGGAGTCTCTCTGTTCCTCATAGCTAAGATTTGGTTGCATCAAGTGAGAATAGTCGATCAGGAAAAATGGCGGCGAGGTGACCATTGGTATGAGAGAGACGTGCCGCCTACTCTTCCGGAGACCCAAAGGCAGCGAGGTTTCTTCCCACCTGTTCGTCTCTTCACAAGGAATGTTTTTATGATGTTTAATCAACATATTTTTTTGACCAAAAGTAGGTGGTTTCCAATCAATTCTCTAATTTTTCTTGTTTTGGGCATCCCTGTAAAATATAATAACAACCGGCGAGCGATTTGCAGAAGAATATAGAAAACCCTACGTCTAGGGTGTTAAAACACTGAGTAAAATATGAGGCAAAATGCACCCATCTTCATTCCCAAAGCTTTGACTTCACTGAGCAAAATCGTTGTTGAGAGAACAAGGTTATTTATGTTCATGAAGCACGAGTCATTACAATTGAATGAGAGCATGCAAGGAGCTGGTGTTCATAAAAGTTACAAAATCTTACATGAGTACTCGCATACTCCTTCAAACAAATGATCAAAGAAGCTTCCATGCCTTTAATAACAAATTGCTCAGCAAAGGAAAATCAAAACAATAAAGAAAATTATTCGAGCTCAACTCAGTGAGCGATGAGGGGCCCTAAATGTTTTTAGAGTTTTGCACACCCCCTTAAACTTTAATACTCTGAACGGCGATGTCACGCAAACTTATTTGCCCATGGCACAAGCTTAGCTCATGGATTTTTTTTAAATTTGGAAACCCTATAATTTTTTCCAGCATATATAGTAATCTCGATTTTTTTATCTAGAACATTTTCTAAATCGATGAACATTTTCTTATTCTGTTATCATTTTCAAAATTTATGATAATTTTCTGAACTTTGCAAACATTTTGTGAAATTCGTGATTTTTTTTCTGAAATTGGGAACATTTGTTTTTGAATTCACAAACATTTTATGGTTTCACTATGTTTTCATATTTTTGAATATTTTTTATATCTGTGAACATTTACTATTGTGTATAAAATTAATAGTCAAACACAAAACAAAGAGGATAATGAATAAAATAAAAAATAAATGTAAAAAAATGCCGACCATGCGAAATGGGCCTGTCCAAATCAAGTAGGTGGGTTGTGCGTTTGGAGGGTATCCTCCAACCCCGCGTGGATTTGGAGGTCCCCTGTTTTTGTTCTACTTTTGGTCAAATTTATGGGCCGCCAGACCGCGGTTATGCACCGCATCTCGCTGGAGAAACTACATGGCGGCAGGATAGATGCCGACCATTATGGCTATAACATAAAAAACTTTTATTCAATTTGCATGGAGGAGATTTGTATTAGTTATCAGTTCACAGACTTAATGGTTTGTTTTTGGTTTACATGTTGTTTCAATGGTTATTACAAGATGGAAATGAATGTAACTGCGGCAAAAATGGTCAATAAATAAGACGGGGACCAGGGATATTGTGGACGAGGACGACACCATGGGAGCTCCTAGCGTAGGCACCCTGCATAGGCGCCCTAGAGCCCACAACTCCGGGTGGGCGCCCAGGTACTAGGTCACGCGACCCTAGCCTTTGGCTGTAGTGCTCCACCTAACCTTGACAAAACAGAAATTCGGAAGCAGATGCTGGACGAATGGATGGTGATCCCTATTTGGCGCATTCTGCGACAAACAGTCCGCGTTTCAAAAAGGTGAACGACCAGAAGATGGATCGACCTAAGTAGCAGCTACCTGCTCTATAGAATCCTGGTTTTTAGGAACTTTTCCATATGGTTGATGTTCGATTTATACCAGGTTTTTATTTATTTATTTATTTTTCTGTTCTAATAAAATGTTCGAAAATTTAGGTAAAATGCTAGATTTTCTAACTACTCAATTTTGGGGGAAAAAGTTTTTCGAAAATGTGTAGAAGATATTAAAAATGTTTATAAATTTTTAAAATTTGATATTTTAAATAATTTCTTTTGCAATTTGAAAAAGTATTTCTC
>NW_025249344.1:0-2253 GCF_018294505.1 Triticum aestivum | reverse complement strand
CATGTAATATCTGGTAAAGGTATTGCTGTTAACCCTGAGCGAGTTCAAGCCGTCCTTGATTGGACTCCACCTGAATCGGTCAAGCAAGTTCGGAGTTTTCTAGGCTTAGCGAGCTATTGTCGTCGCTTTGTCGAGAACTTCTCCAAAGTTGCTAAACCCCTAACCGAACTCCTCAAGAAAGATAAGAAGTTCGAATGGACTCCACAATGTGAGCACAGCTTTCAGGAACTGAAAAGACGCCTGACCTCTGCTCCCGTACTGGTACCGCCAGACTTCTCCAAGGACTTTGTTATCTACTGCGACGCCTCGCGACAAGGACTAGGTTGCATCCTTATGCAAGATCGACACGTAATTGCTTACGCTTCACGGCAATTGCACCCACATGAGGAGAATTATCCTACTCATGATCTAGAACTTGCAGCCGTAGTCTATGCACTTAAGACCTGGCGACATTACCTCCTCGGTAATCGTTGCGAGATATTCACTGATCACTAAAGCCTGAAGTACATCTTCACCCAACCGGATCTGAATCTCAGGCAAAGACGTTGGGTTGAGTTGATCACAGACTTCGACTTAGGAATAACCTATACCCCAGGGAAAGCCAACGTCATGGCTGATGCGCTAAGTCGTAAATCTTATTGTAACAACCTGATGTTACAACAAAGTCAACCGCTTCTCCATGAGGAATTTCGGAAGCTTAACCTTCACATTGTTCCTCAAGGTTTTCTTTCCACCTTGGTAGCAAAACCTACTCTTACGGATCAAATCATCGCTGCCCAAAAGCGAGATAAGGGAATATCTAAAATCAAAGAGAACATTGCTAGCGGAGGTGCTAGTTGTTTCTCCACAAATGATCATGGTGTTGTGTACTTTGAGAACCGTCTAGTGGTTCCCAAGAACCAGCATCTACGGCAGTTGATCCTTAAGGATGCTCATGAATCTCCTCTCACCATTCATCCCGGTAGTACTAAAATGTATCAGGACCTACGCCAGAGGTTCTGGTGGACTAGGATGAAGAGAGAAATTGCTCAGTATATTGCTAATTGCGACGTCTGTCGTCGTGTAAAAGCAGAGCATCAACGGCCTGCTGGCACCCTTCAACCCTTAGCGATTCCTGAATGGAAATGGGATAAAATTGGTCTGGATTTCATTACCGGTTTTCCCAGGACCAAGAGAGGGAATAATGCTATTTTCGTCGTGGTCGATCGTCTTTCCAAAGTAGCCCATTTCCTACCTGTTCGTGAGAGTATAACCGCTAGTCAGCTGGCAGACTTATACATCTCCCGAATAGTGTCCCTTCATGGTGTTCCTTTGGAAATTAACTCGGATCGAGGAAGTCTTTTCACCTCTCGATTTTGGGAAAGTTTCCAAAATGCTATGGGAACTCGTCTCTCTTTTAGCACCGCTTTCCACCCTCAGTCAAGTGGTCAAGTGGAACGCGTCAATCAGATTCTAGAAGACATGCTTCGAGCCTCTGTTATCTCTTTCGGAATGAACTGGGAGAAGTGCCTTCCATTTGCCGAATTCGCTTACAACAACAGCTATCAATCTAGCTTGGGTAAAGCCCCTTTTGAAGTTCTCTATGGACGACGATGTCGAACACCCCTTAACTGGTCAGAGACCGGGGAAAGACAATTCTTTGGCCCAGACATGATTCAGGAAGCAGAAGAACAAGTTCGTATCGTTCGTGAAAAGTTGAAAACAGCCCAATCTCGTCAAAAGAGTCAATATGACCGAAAACATAAGGCTATGACTTTCGAGGTTGATGAGAAGGCTTATCTTTGGGTCACCCCTCTGAAGGGAACCCATCGTTTCGGTATCAAAGGCAAATTGGCTCCTCGTTACATTGGACCTTTTCGCATTCTTGCCAAACGAGGAGAAGTTGCCTACCAGTTGGAACTACCTCCGCACCTCTCCAGAGTTCACGATGTCTTCCACGTTTCTCAACTCAGGCGTTGCTTCTCGGATCCTATCCGTGAAGTGGACCACGAAACGCTTGATCTCCAAGATGATCTTACATATCGAGAGTACCCCATTCGTATCCTCGATCAAGCCGAACGTACCACGCGACGTCATAATATCAAGTTTCTCAAGGTTCAATGGTCGCACCATTCTGAGGATGAAGCAACTTGGGAAAGGGAGGATCGTCTTCGACTTGAATATCCCGCCTTCTTCCCGGAGGAACCCAAATCTCGGGACGAGATTCTTTTGAGTGGGGGTGAGTTGTCACACCCTAGCTAGTCATGCATTAGA
>NW_025249343.1:0-2253 GCF_018294505.1 Triticum aestivum | reverse complement strand
AATGCCAGAATAAGAGGGGGATAGCTAATCCTGTCGAAGACTACACTTCTGGGAGCCTCCATCTTGCAGCATGTAGAAGAGAGTAGATTGAAGTCCTCCAAGTAGCATCGCATAGCATAATCCTACCCGGTGAACCCCTCCTCGTCGCCCTGTTAGAGAGCGATCACCGGGTTATATCTGGCACTTGGAAGGGTGTGTTTTATTAAGTATCCGGTTCTAGTTGTCATAAGGTCAAGGTACAACTCCGGGTCGTCCTTTTAGTGAGGGACACGGCTATTCGAATAGATAAACTTCCCTGCAGGGGTGCACCACATAACCCAACACGCTCGATCCCATTTGGCCGGACACACTTTTCTGGGTCATGCTCGGCCGCGGAAGATCAACACGTCGCAGCCCCACCTAGGCACAACAGAGAGGTCAGCACGCCGGTCTAAATCCTATGGCGCAGGGGTCTAGGCCCATCGCCCATTGCACACCAGCACATTGCGAACGCGGCCGAAAGCAGACCTAGCCTAGTAGGCGTTCCAGTCCAATCCGGCGCGCGCCACTCAGTCGCTGACGTCACGAAGGCTTCGGCTGATACCACGACGTCGATTGCCCATAACTGTTCCCGCGTAGTTGGTTAGTGCGTATAGACCAAATGGCCAGACTCAGATCAAATACCAAGAACTCGTTAAGCGTGTTATTTTGAAGTAACCGCGGACGCCGTCCAGGGCCAGCCCACCTCTCGCCTAGGTGGTCTCAACCTGCCCTGTCACTCCGCCACAAGATCCACTCACGGGTACTCCTACGAGCCGACCCGACTTTAGTCACCACAGGTGTCATGTATAGAGTATATAAGTATATACCCGTGATCACCGCCCAAGTGATCACGGCCCGATAGTATAGCACAGCAGACGGACAAGAATGTAGGGCCACTGATGGAAAACTAGCATCCTATACTAAGCATGTAGGATTGCAGGTAAAGGTAACAACAGTAGTAGCAAGGATAGGCTATGCATCAGGATAGGATTAACGGAAAGCAGTAACATGCTACATTACTCTAATGCAAGCAGTATAGAGAAGAATAGGCGATATCTGGTGATCAAGGGAGGGGCTTGCCTGATTGCTCTGGCAAGAAGGAGGGGTCGTCAACAGCGTAGTCGGTCGGGGCACCAGCAGCGGCGTCGGTCTCGTAGTCTACCGGAGAGAAGAGCGGGAAGAAACAATGAATACAATGCAAACAGATGCATGACATGACAAAGCGTGATGCTAGGTGTGCCCTAACACAGTAGTAGGTGATACCGGCGAAGGGGGGACATCCGGGAAAGTATTCCCGATGTTTCGCATTTTCGGACAGATGGACCGGAGGTGAAATGTTGCAGGTTCACTATGCTAGGGACGTGTGGTGAACGCACGGGCTGCGTATCCGGATTCGCCTCGTCGTTCTGAGCAACTTTCATGTAGAAAGTATTTTCATCCGAGTTACGGATTATTTTATATGATTTTCTAAAGATTTAATCATTTTCTGATTTTAATTATTTATTTAAATCCAACATTACCCAGAATAGTTGGGGTGACGTCAGCATGACGTATGTGTGATGTCAGCAGTCAACAGTGCGGTTGACTGGTCAAAACTGACACAGGGGACCCACCTGTCATAGACAGTGGGTTAAACAGAGTTCAAACTAATCTATTTTAGTTAGTAAAACTACTGGTCCCACCTGTCAGTGTCTAATTAACTAAACTAATTAGTTTTAATTATTAAAATGTTTTAATTAGAGGATTAGGAGGCGGGACCCGCACGTTGGTCTCACTGGGCAGCCCAGTCAGCACGTTGACTGGGTCAACCCAGTCAACGGGCCCCCCATGGCCCACTGGCAGTGACCCAGGGGTGGGGCCCGTCTAGCCATGTCGGCGGCCGGCGTCGGAGTTGCTCCGGTGACTCAAAACGCGGCGGCGCGTCGCCGGAACGCGGCGGATCTCATCTACGATGGGTGGTTTCGCGCGCGCTTGGGCGCGTTCGAACGAGCAGCGAGTGCCGCGTCCAGTGGTGGTGGTGGTTTCGCCGGAATCGGCCAGAATCGGCGCTGGCGACGAGCGGAGGTGGCGGCGTTCTCGGGCGCTCGTCGAGCTAGGTGCTTAGGGGGCACAGGAAGACGCGTGCACGTGTGCGTTGGGGGGCGGGCGTCGAGCCACTTCGAGTGGTGCTGGTGACGGCCGTCGGGGTGCATTGTGGCGATGGCGGCAAGTTCGCGAACGGCGGCCGGCACC
>NW_025249342.1:0-2253 GCF_018294505.1 Triticum aestivum | reverse complement strand
ATGATGCCAGTTCTCATCCAAGGCCCTAAGCAACCCGGCAATGACATTGATGTGTACCTAAGGCCATTAGTTGAAGAACTTTTACAGCTGTGGAATGGAAACGGTGTACATACGTGGGATGAGCACAAACAGGAGGAATTTAACCTAAAGGCGTTGCTGCTCGTGACCATCAACGATTGGCCCGCTCTCAGTAACCTTTCAGGACAGACCAACAAGGGATACCACGCATGCACGCACTGTTTACTTGACACCGATAGTATATACCTGGCAAGCTGCAGGAAGAATGTGTACCTGGGCCATCGTCGATTTCTTCCGACCAACCAACAATGTCGAAAGAAAGGCAAGCATTTCAAAGGCGAGGCAGATCACCGGAAGAAGCCCGCCATTCGTACCGGTGATCACGTACTTGCTATGGTCAATGATTTACACGTAATCTTTGGAAAGGGTCCCGGCGGACTAGTTGTTCCGAGTGACGCTGGGGGATACGCACCCATGTGGAAGAAGAAATCTATATTTTGGGACCTACCCTACTGGAAAGACCTAGAGGTCCGCTCTTCGATCGACGTGATGCACGTGACGAAGAACCTTTGCGTGAACCTGCTAGGCTTCTTGGGCGTGTATGGGAAGACAAAAGATACAGCTGAGGCACGGGAGGACCTGCAACGTTTGCACGAAAAAGACGGCATGCCTCCAAAGCAGTATGAAGGTCCTGCCAGCTATGCTCTTACCAAAGAGAGAAGGAAATCTTCTTTGAATGCCTGCTTAGTATGAAGGTCCCGACTGGCTTCTCGTCGAATATAAAAGGAATAATAAATATGGCAGAGAAAAAGTTTCAGAACCTAAAGTCTCATGACTGCCACGTGATTATGACGCAACTGCTTCCGGATGCATTGAGGGGGCTTCTACCGGAAAACGTCCGATTAGCCATTGTGAAGCTATTTGCATTCCTCAATGCAATCTCTCAGAAGGTGATCGATCCAGAAATCATACCAAGGCTAAGGAGTGATGTGGTGCAATGTCTTGTCAGTTTCGAGCTAGTGTTCCCACCATCCTTCTTCAATATCATGACGCACGTCCTAGTTCATCTAGTTGACAAGATTGTCATTCTGGGCCCCGTATTTCTACACAATATGTACCCCTTTGAGAGGTTCATGGGAGTCCTAAAGAAATATGTCCGTAACCGCGCTAGGCCAGAAGGAAGCATCTCCATGGGCCATCAAACAGAGGATGTCATCGGGTTTTGTGTTGACTTCATTCCTGGCCTTAAGAAGATAGGTCTCCCTAAATCGTGGTATGAGGGGAGACTGACTGGAAAAGGCACGCTTGGAAGGGACTCAATAATATGCAGGGATGGATATTCTTGGTCTCAAGCATACTACACAGTTCTACAGAACTCTACCTTGGTGACCCTGTATGTTGATGAACACAAGAACAGTCTGCGCTCCAAACACCCGGAGCAGTGCGACGACTGGATTACATGTGAACACATCAGGACTTTCAGCAGTTGGTTGGAAGCACGTATCAGAGGTTACAATACTGTTTGTGATGAGCTGTACTTGTTATCCAGGGGATCATCTTCGACTGTTACGATTTGGAAAGGATACGAGATAAATGGGAATACATTTTACACGATTGACCAAGATCAAAAGATCACCAACCAAAACAGCGGTGTCCTCTTTGATGCAACAACCGAGAGGGGAAAGGACACATATTATGGTTACATAGTGGACATATGGGAACTTGACTACGGACATGATTTTAAGGTCCCTTTGTTTAAGTGCAAATGGGTCAATCTGTCAGGAGGCGGGGTACATGTAGACCCACAGTACGGAATGACAATAGTGGATCTGAAAAATCTTGGGTACACTGACGAACCGTTCGTCCTAGCCAATGATGTGGCACAGGTTATCATTGTGAAGGACATGTCTACTAGACCGACAAAGAGAAAAGATAAGGAAGCGAATACATCATACGATGAGCCAAAGCGCCACATAGTTCTTTCAGGAAAAAGGGACATCGTTGGAGTGGAGGACAAGACAGACATGTCTGAAGATTATGAAAAGTTTCATGAAATTCCTCCCTTTAAAGTCAAGGCTGACCCCAGCATCCTGATAAACGATGAAGATTATCCATGGTTACGGCGCAATAAGCAAATGACACAAGCGAAGAAAAAGTGAAGACTTTCTCCCGCAACTATTATGATGATACCATGCCACTTTTGTAACTGACGAGTATGATACCATTGTCCGTTTT
>NW_025249341.1:0-2253 GCF_018294505.1 Triticum aestivum | reverse complement strand
TGATGCTTCCTTCTGTCCTAGCACGGTTATGAACATATTTCTTCAAGACTCCCATGAACCTCCCAAAGGGGAACATATTGTGTAGAAATACAGAACCCAAAACGTTAATCTCTTCGCAAAGGCGAACTAGGACGTGTGTCATGATGTTGAAGAAGGATGGTGGGAACACCAACTCGAAACTGACAAGACATTGCACCAAATCATTCTGTAACCTTGGTATGATTTCTGGATCGATTACCTTCTGAGAGATTGCATTGAGGAATGCACATAGCTTCACAATGGCTAATCGAACGTTTTCCGGTAGAAGCCCCCTCAATGCAACCGGAAGCAGTTGCGTCATAATCACGTGGCAGTCATGAGACTTTAGGTTCTGGAACTTTTTCTATGCCATATGTATTATTCCTTTTATATTCGACGAGAAGCCAGACGGTACCTTCATGCTAAGTAGGCATTCAAAGAATATTTCCTTCTCTTCTTTGGTAAGAGCATAGCTGGCCTGACCCTGATGTATGCCGTCTTTTCCGTGCATACATTGCTGCTCCTCCCGTGCCTCTGGTGTATCTTTTGTCTTCCCATACACGCCCAAGAAGCCAAGCAGGGTCACGCAAAGATTCTTCGTCATGTGCATCACGTCGATTGCGGAGCGGAACTCTAGGTCTTTCCAATATGGCAGGTCCCAAAATATATATTTCTTCTTCCACATGGGTGCGCGTCCGTCAGCGTCCTTCGGAACAGGTTGTCCGCCAGGACCCTTTCCAAAGATTACCTTCAAATCATTGACCATATCATGTACATCAGCACCAGTACGGTGGCGAGGCTTCGTCCGGTGATCCGCCTCACCTTTGAAATTCTTGGCTTTCTTTCTTACAGGATGCCTGCTCAGAAGAAATCGATGATGTCCCAGGTACACATTCTTCGTACAACTCTCCAAATATATAATGTTGGTATCATCCAAACAGTGCGTGCATCCACGGTATCCCTTGTTTGTCTGTCCTGAAAGGTTACTAAGAGCAGGCCAATCATTGATGGTCACGAACAGCAACGCCTTTAGGTCAAATTCTTCCTGTCCGTGCTCATCCCACGCACGTACACCTGTTCCATTCCACAGCTGTAATAGTTCTTCAACTAATGGCCTTAAGTACACATCATGTCGTTGCCGGGTTGCTTAGGGCCTTGGATGAGCACTGGTATCATAATGAACTTCCGCTTCATGCACAACCAAGGAGGAAGGTTATACAAACATAGAGTCACAGGCCACGTGCTATGGTTGCTGCTCTGCTCCCCAAAAGGATTAATGCCATCTACGCTTAGACCAAACCATACTTTCCTTGGGTCACCTGCAAACTCCTCCCTGTGCTTCTCTTGATTTTTCTCCACTACGAACCGTCAGCGGGTACTCTCAACTTTCCGTCTTTCTTACGGTCTTCTCTATGCCACCGCATCGCCTTCACATGCTCTTTGTTTTGGAACAAACGTTTCAACCGTGGTATTATAGGAGCATACCACATCACCTTGGCAGGAATATTCTTCCTGGGGCGCTCGCCCTCGACATCACCAGGGTCATCGCGACTGATCTTATAACGCAACCACCACATACCGGGCAAGCGTTCAAATCCTCGTACTCACCGCGATAGAGGATGCAGTCGTTAGGGCATGCATGTATCTTCTACACCTCTAACCCTAGAGGGCAGACAGCCTTCTTTGCTTCATACATACTCTCGGGCAATTCGTTGTCCTTTAGAAGCATATTCTTTATCATTACCAGCAACTTTCCAAATCCCTTGTTAGATACACCATTCTCTGCCTTCCATTGCAGCAATTCCAGTGTGGTGCCCAACTTTTTTTTTCATCTTCGCAATTCGGGTACAACAATTTCTTGTGTTCCTCTAACATGCGCTGCAACTTCTTCCTCTCCAAATCACTTGTGCATTTTCTCTTTGCATCAGCAATGGAACGACCTAGATCATTAGCGGGCTCATCTGATGCCTCTTCTTCAGCTTCCTCTCGCATTGTCGGCTCAGCTTCTTCCCCCATTGTTGTATCATCGTATTCAGGGAACCCATGGCCAGGATAGATGTCGTCGTCCTCTTCTTCTTCATTGTCTTCCATCATAACCCCTCTTTCTCTATGCTTGGTCCAAACTTTATAGTGGGGCATGAAACCGGACTCAAATAGGTGGACGTGAATGGTTCTTGACGTAGAGTAATTGTGACCATTCTTACAGCCAGCACATGGACAAGGCATAAAACCATC
>NW_025249340.1:0-2253 GCF_018294505.1 Triticum aestivum | reverse complement strand
TGATGCTTCCTTCTGTCCTAGCACGGTTATGAACATATTTCTTCAAGACTCCCATGAACCTCCCAAAGGGGAACATATTGTGTAGAAATACAGAACCCAAAACGTTAATCTCTTCGCAAAGGCGAACTAGGACGTGTGTCATGATGTTGAAGAAGGATGGTGGGAACACCAACTCGAAACTGACAAGACATTGCACCAAATCATTCTGTAACCTTGGTATGATTTCTGGATCGATTACCTTCTGAGAGATTGCATTGAGGAATGCACATAGCTTCACAATGGCTAATCGAACGTTTTCCGGTAGAAGCCCCCTCAATGCAACCGGAAGCAGTTGCGTCATAATCACGTGGCAGTCATGAGACTTTAGGTTCTGGAACTTTTTCTATGCCATATGTATTATTCCTTTTATATTCGACGAGAAGCCAGACGGTACCTTCATGCTAAGTAGGCATTCAAAGAATATTTCCTTCTCTTCTTTGGTAAGAGCATAGCTGGCCTGACCCTGATGTATGCCGTCTTTTCCGTGCATACATTGCTGCTCCTCCCGTGCCTCTGGTGTATCTTTTGTCTTCCCATACACGCCCAAGAAGCCAAGCAGGGTCACGCAAAGATTCTTTGTCATGTGCATCACGTCGATTGCGGAGCGGAACTCTAGGTCTTTCCAATATGGCAGGTCCCAAAATATATATTTCTTCTTCCACATGAGTGCGCGTCCGTCAGCGTCCTTCGGAACAGGTTGTCCGCCAGGACCCTTTCCAAAGATTACCTTCAAATCATTGACCATATCATGTACATCAGCACCAGTACGGTGGCGAGGCTTCGTCCGGTGATCCGCCTCACCTTTGAAATTCTTGGCTTTCTTTCTTACAGGATGCCTGCTCAGAAGAAATCGATGATGTCCCAGGTACACATTCTTCGTACAACTCTCCAAATATATAATGTTGGTATCATCCAAACAGTGCGTGCATCCACGGTATCCCTTGTTTGTCTGTCCTGAAAGGTTACTAAGAGCAGGCCAATCATTGATGGTCACGAACAGCAACGCCTTTAGGTCAAATTCTTCCTGTCCGTGCTCATCCCACGCACGTACACCTGTTCCATTCCACAGCTGTAATAGTTCTTCAACTAATGGCCTTAAGTACACATCATGTCGTTGCCGGGTTGCTTAGGGCCTTGGATGAGCACTGGTATCATAATGAACTTCCGCTTCATGCACAACCAAGGAGGAAGGTTATACAAACATAGAGTCACAGGCCACGTGCTATGGTTGCTGCTCTGCTCCCCAAAAGGATTAATGCCATCTACGCTTAGACCAAACCATACTTTCCTTGGGTCACCTGCAAACTCCTCCCTGTGCTTCTCTTGATTTTTCTCCACTACGAACCGTCAGCGGGTACTCTCAACTTTCCGTCTTTCTTACGGTCTTCTCTATGCCACCGCATCGCCTTCACATGCTCTTTGTTTTGGAACAAACGTTTCAACCGTGGTATTATAGGAGCATACCACATCACCTTGGCAGGAATATTCTTCCTGGGGCGCTCGCCCTCGACATCACCAGGGTCATCGCGACTGATCTTATAACGCAACCACCACATACCGGGCAAGCGTTCAAATCCTCGTACTCACCGCGATAGAGGATGCAGTCGTTAGGGCATGCATGTATCTTCTACACCTCTAACCCTAGAGGGCAGACAGCCTTCTTTGCTTCATACATACTCTCGGGCAATTCGTTGTCCTTTAGAAGCATATTCTTTATCATTACCAGCAACTTTCCAAATCCCTTGTTAGATACACCATTCTCTGCCTTCCATTGCAGCAATTCCAGTGTGGTGCCCAACTTTTTTTTTCATCTTCGCAATTCGGGTACAACAATTTCTTGTGTTCCTCTAACATGCGCTGCAACTTCTTCCTCTCCAAATCACTTGTGCATTTTCTCTTTGCATCAGCAATGGAACGACCTAGATCATTAGCGGGCTCATCTGATGCCTCTTCTTCAGCTTCCTCTCGCATTGTCGGCTCAGCTTCTTCCCCCATTGTTGTATCATCGTATTCAGGGAACCCATGGCCAGGATAGATGTCGTCGTCCTCTTCTTCTTCATTGTCTTCCATCATAACCCCTCTTTCTCTATGCTTGGTCCAAACTTTATAGTGGGGCATGAAACCGGACTCAAATAGGTGGACGTGAATGGTTCTTGACGTAGAGTAATTGTGACCATTCTTACAGCCAGCACATGGACAAGGCATAAAACCATC
>NW_025249339.1:0-2253 GCF_018294505.1 Triticum aestivum | reverse complement strand
AGTGGAGAGAGATACACAGTTCTGCTTCTTTGAAGACCAACATACAAGTGATTGTCCCAGAAAATGACATGTGCCTGATGTAGACTTGCGATCCACCTTGTCACCAGCATAATCAGCATCCAAGAATCCAACTAGATCAAACTCTGAGCCCTTTGGATACCATAATCCTAGTGTTGGGGTGTGAGCCAAATATCTAAGAATTCGCTTCACAGCTAAGTGATGCGATTCCTTTGGTGCCGCTTGGAACAGGGCACACATGCAAACACTAAGCATGATATCTGGCCTAGATGCACATAAATAAAGCAAAGAACCAATCATGGAGCGGTATACCTTTTGATCGAACTCTTTACAATTGTCGTCGGGACCCAGATGGTGTTTGGCTGGCATTGGCGTCATGTGGCCTTTGCAGTCTGGCATTCGAAATTTCTTCAGGCAATCTTTGAGGTATTTCTCTTGAGATATGAAGATGTCGTTGCGTTCCTGACGTATTTGAAGACCAAGGAAGAACTTCAGCTCACCCATCATGGACATCTGATATTGCTCTTGCATCATATATCCAAACTCTTCACTATATTTCTGGTTAGTGCAGCCGAAGATAATGTCATCCACATATATTTGGCACACAAACAGTTCACCATCATATGTCTTCGTGAAGAGAGTGGGATCCACGGAACCAGGTTTGAAGCCTTTGCTCTTCAGGAAGTCTTTGAGTGTGTCATACCAAGCTCGAGGGGCTTGTTTAAGGCCATACAGTGCCTTGTTGAGTTTGTAGACCATGTTAGGATGTATTGGATCTTCAAAGCCAGGCGGTTGTGCAACATACACTTCTTCTTCAATTTTGCCATTGAGAAAATTGCTCTTCACATCCATTTCATCGAAGTCAATTCCTTCAACTTGAGTATATCCTTGAGAAACGAGACGAGCTTTGTTTCTGACAACTTGACCATGCTCATCTTGCTTGTTGTGATATATCCATTTTGTGCCTATTATATTGTGCTTACGAGGATCAGGACACTTGACCGGTTCCCATACATTATTCAACTCAAACTATTGAAGCTCTTCTTGCATAGCTTGAATCCATTCAGGTTCCATGAAGGCTTCATCAACTTTCTTGGGTTCAGATATTGAGACGAATGCAAAGTACCCACAGAAATTTGCTAGTTGTGTTGCCCTTGAACGAGTGAGTGGACCTAGTGCATTGATGTTGTCAATAATTCTCTCAATCTGTACTTCATTTGCAACACGGGGATGAACAGGACGAAGATTTTGCTCTTGCTGATCATTGTCATCATTAGAAGTATTGTCGTCAGCCCTGAGCATTGTCTTCAGGTTGATCTGGTGCAGAGATGATGAGTTCCTCTTCAGGCTGAGCTTCAGACGGTATGATTTCTCCAGTTCCCATGAGTTTGATGGTTTCACTGGATGGAGCTTCATCTAGCACATTTGGCAGGTGCTCTCTTTGCGAGCCGTTAGTCTCATCGAACCGCACATCCACCGTTTTAACCACTTTATCGTGAAAGAGGTTGAAGACTCTGTAGGAGTGCGAATCCTTTTCATATCCAAGCATAAAACCTTCATGTGCTTTCGGTGAAAATTTTGAAGTGTGATGTGGATCCTTGATCTAGCACCTAGCACCAAATACTCTGAAGTAACTGACATTTGGCTTCTTGCTAGTAAGGAGCTCATAGGATGTCTTGTTCAGAAGCTTGTGAAGATAAACACGGTTGATGATATGGCATGCAGTATCAATGTCTTCAGTCCAGAACTTTCTTGGAGTCTTGTATTCATCGAGCATCGTCCGGGCCATCTCAATAAGTGTTCTGTTCTTGCGTTCCACGATGCCATTCTGCTGCGGCGTGTACGGAGCTGAGAATTCATGAGTGATGCCCAAAGTATCAAGATAAGTGTCTAGGCCAGTGTTCTTGAATTCAGTTCCATTATCACTTCTGATGTGCTTGATCTTGACGCCATAGTTGTTCATGGCTCGATTGGCGAAGCGTCTGAAGACATCCTGCACTTCAGTCTTGTAGAGGATTATATGCACCCAAGTATATCTTGAATAATCATCAACAATGACAAAGCCATAGAGACAATCAGTAGTAGTAAGAGTTGAGTAGTGAGTGGGACCGAAAAGGTCCATGTGGAGCAGTTTGAAGGGTTGAGTCATTGTCATAAATGTCTTCGAGGGATGCTTGGCCCTCGTCATCTTTCCTAGTTCACAGGCACCGCATAAGTGATCCTTCTTGAACTTGA
>NW_025249338.1:0-2253 GCF_018294505.1 Triticum aestivum | reverse complement strand
AGTGGAGAGAGATACACAGTTCTGCTTCTTTGAAGACCAACATACAAGTGATTGTCCCAGAAAATGACATGTGCCTGATGTAGACTTGCGATCCACCTTGTCACCAGCATAATCAGCATCCAAGAATCCAACTAGATCAAACTCTGAGCCCTTTGGATACCATAATCCTAGTGTTGGGGTGTGAGCCAAATATCTAAGAATTCGCTTCACAGCTAAGTGATGCGATTCCTTTGGTGCCGCTTGGAACAGGGCACACATGCAAACACTAAGCATGATATCTGGCCTAGATGCACATAAATAAAGCAAAGAACCAATCATGGAGCGGTATACCTTTTGATCGAACTCTTTACAATTGTCGTCGGGACCCAGATGGTGTTTGGCTGGCATTGGCGTCATGTGGCCTTTGCAGTCTGGCATTCGAAATTTCTTCAGGCAATCTTTGAGGTATTTCTCTTGAGATATGAAGATGTCGTTGCGTTCCTGACGTATTTGAAGACCAAGGAAGAACTTCAGCTCACCCATCATGGACATCTGATATTGCTCTTGCATCATATATCCAAACTCTTCACTATATTTCTGGTTAGTGCAGCCGAAGATAATGTCATCCACATATATTTGGCACACAAACAGTTCACCATCATATGTCTTCGTGAAGAGAGTGGGATCCACGGAACCAGGTTTGAAGCCTTTGCTCTTCAGGAAGTCTTTGAGTGTGTCATACCAAGCTCGAGGGGCTTGTTTAAGGCCATACAGTGCCTTGTTGAGTTTGTAGACCATGTTAGGATGTATTGGATCTTCAAAGCCAGGCGGTTGTGCAACATACACTTCTTCTTCAATTTTGCCATTGAGAAAAGTGCTCTTCACATCCATTTCATCGAAGTCAATTCCTTCAACTTGAGTATATCCTTGAGAAACGAGACGAGCTTTGTTTCTGACAACTTGACCATGCTCATCTTGCTTGTTGTGATATATCCATTTTGTGCCTATTATATTGTGCTTACGAGGATCAGGACACTTGACCAGTTCCCATACATTATTCAACTCAAACTATTGAAGCTCTTCTTGCATAGCTTGAATCCATTCAGGTTCCATGAAGGCTTCATCAACTTTCTTGGGTTCAGATATTGAGACGAATGCAAAGTACCCACAGAAATTTGCTAGTTGTGTTGCCCTTGAACGAGTGAGTGGACCTAGTGCATTGATGTTGTCAATAATTCTCTCAATCTGTACTTCATTTGCAACACGGGGATGAACAGGACGAAGATTTTGCTCTTGCTGATCATTGTCATCATTAGAAGTATTGTCGTCAGCCCTGAGCATTGTCTTCAGGTTGATCTGGTGCAGAGATGATGAGTTCCTCTTCAGGCTGAGCTTCAGACGGTATGATTTCTCCAGTTCCCATGAGTTTGATGGTTTCACTGGATGGAGCTTCATCTAGCACATTTGGCAGGTGCTCTCTTTGCGAGCCGTTAGTCTCATCGAACCGCACATCCACCGTTTTAACCACTTTATCGTGAAAGAGGTTGAAGACTCTGTAGGAGTGCGAATCCTTTTCATATCCAAGCATAAAACCTTCATGTGCTTTCGGTGAAAATTTTGAAGTGTGATGTGGATCCTTGATCTAGCACCTAGCACCAAATACTCTGAAGTAACTGACATTTGGCTTCTTGCTAGTAAGGAGCTCATAGGATGTCTTGTTCAGAAGCTTGTGAAGATAAACACGGTTGATGATATGGCATGCAGTATCAATGTCTTCAGTCCAGAACTTTCTTGGAGTCTTGTATTCATCGAGCATCGTCCGGGCCATCTCAATAAGTGTTCTGTTCTTGCGTTCCACGATGCCATTCTGCTGCGGCGTGTACGGAGCTGAGAATTCATGAGTGATGCCCAAAGTATCAAGATAAGTGTCTAGGCCAGTGTTCTTGAATTCAGTTCCATTATCACTTCTGATGTGCTTGATCTTGACGCCATAGTTGTTCATGGCTCGATTGGCGAAGCGTCTGAAGACATCCTGCACTTCAGTCTTGTAGAGGATTATATGCACCCAAGTATATCTTGAATAATCATCAACAATGACAAAGCCATAGAGACAATCAGTAGTAGTAAGAGTTGAGTAGTGAGTGGGACCGAAAAGGTCCATGTGGAGCAGTTTGAAGGGTTGAGTCATTGTCATAAATGTCTTCGAGGGATGCTTGGCCCTCGTCATCTTTCCTAGTTCACAGGCACCGCATAAGTGATCCTTCTTGAACTTGA
>NW_025249337.1:0-2253 GCF_018294505.1 Triticum aestivum | reverse complement strand
CGACCCCGTCGCCGTTGCCACGTGCGCCGCCCCTTCCCCGACCCCGTCGCCGTCGCCGCGCGTGCCGCCCCTTCCCCAACCCCGTCGCCGTCGCCCCGACCACACGCCGCCGCCTTCGGTCCGGCCGCCGGCGCCCTTTCCTCTTTTTTTTTGTGCATTTTATGTATATGTTCTCTGTGTATATATGTATATGTTCTCTGTGTATATATGTTCATATATGCAAAAGTTAGATTTTAGAAAAACTTTATATATGCAAAAGTTTATATCTGCAAAAATTTATACATATATGTAAGTATATATGTATGTATAGATGTATGTATGTGGATACATGAGGGGGTCGATATACCCCCTCTCCGATAGCATATTTGTGCATTTTAGGTTAGTGTATATATATGTTGATGTATATATGCAAAAGATAGATTTTTAGAAAAAATACTATTTTTTCTGTTGATGATATGATGATGTTTTTTTTCATATATGCATTTTTTCATATATGTATTATTTTTTTAAGTTGTTAGTAGATATCAATTTTAGGTTAGTGCATGTTATCACTGATTTTAGGTTAGTTGATCAATTTAGTGCATTTTATGTTTGTTGCATTTTAGGATAGTGCATTTTATGTTAGTGGAGAGGAAAAAGTAAAATAAGGAAAAGGAAAATAAGTAGAGAAAGAAGGAGAAGAAGAAGGAGAAGACGAGGAGAGGAAGAAGAGAAAGAAGAAGAAAAAAAAAGAGGAGAAGAAGAAGGAATAGAGGAGCTTCTTCTCCTTTTTTTTCTCCTCTTTTTTTTCTTCTTCTTCTTAATTTTTATCGGGAACGAGGGTGTCGAGGATCGCCGAGGGGTCGAGGGTCGGGAACTAGGGTAGAGAGTTGAGGGTCGTTAAGGGGTCAAGGGTCGAGGGTTTCAGGGTCGAGGGTTCGAGGTTTCTAGGGTTGAGGAATCGAGGGTCGAAGGAAGAAAAGAGGAAGAAGGAAGAAGGAAGAAAGAAGAAGAAAAAGAATGAGAGGAAAAAGGAAAATAAGAAGATGAAGAAGAGGAGAGGAAGAAGAGGAAAAACAAATAAGAAGAGGAAAAAAGAAGAAAAAGAAGAGGAGAAGAAGAAATGAATAGAGGAGAAGAAGAAAAAATAGAAAAAAAAATTCTATTTTTTCTTCTTCTCCTCTATTCCTTTCTTCTTCTCCTCTTTTTTTTCTTCTTCTTCCTTCTTCCTTCTTCCTCTTTTCTTCCTTTTCCTTAATTATTTTCCTTTCTCGTCGTTGTCGCGTCGTTGTCGATATAACCCCCTCGAGATAACTTCGACATGAGGGGCGGTCGATATAAATACCCCCCCCCTCGGCCCTCTCGCTCGACCAAAACTCTCGAGGACACCCAAACCCTAGAGAGAAAATGATATTGGTCTCCTACCCCCTCCCGCCGCGCCCCTACCCGACAAATTAACTCTCTCGAAGCGTTGTTGTATCGAGGCGACCCCAAACCCTAGAGAAGCAGCGTCGAGGCCACTAACATGATTCCTTATTGTGATTAGCTGGCTAGTTCTACGTTTGCCATCTGTACCATATATAAACATGTTGTAAATATTTGCAGAAACTATGGAGCACTGCCGAGACGAAGAAACAAAAGCGATATTGAGGGACATAATCGCAAATGGAAGGGATGAAGTTGCGTCATTTCTCCTCGACACCATTGGTCAGCTGGAAGAACGGGGTGAAGAAGAGGGCTATGTTCATGATGACTTCGGCCCATTAATGCCGGTACAAGAACAGGACTATGTTCATGATGGCTCCGGTGACACAATGGAGGAACAAGAAGGAGACCGTGCTGACTGCTCCGGTGACCGAACCGAGCCCGGCCAGGTATATATATATTAGTTAAGCACGTGCTGACTAGTTGATTGATGCTTCCATTGTTTTGGTATATGTACACATATTAATTACTCTCGTCTTTCTTCTTTATAATTTCTAGCCCTCCGGATCGAGCACAACTTCGGTAAGGAGACGAGGCCCGAAGAAAAAGTTGAGCTCGGATGAAAAGTTTGAGATCATAGGAATCGCGCCCGACGGCGAACCGATTGAACCCATCCGGACAAGGAAGGAATTTTCTTCTCAGTGCGGGGTTCTTGTTAGGGAGAAGATCCCGATCAGCATCCAGCAATGGTATAAGCCTAAGGAGGAAGACCCTGAGGTGTCTTATGTCAATGATATGCAGAAAGAATATCTTTGGACTGAGCTGAAGGCAAATTTCACCCTACCGCCA
>NW_025249336.1:0-2254 GCF_018294505.1 Triticum aestivum | reverse complement strand
TCATGTGCATTTGGATGTTTGTGCACCTCTCGTGACGGTTGTGGTATTTGCAAAGGTGGTGGCACGTCTCCCGCGATCGACAAAGCCCATGAATTGACTCTGGATCCTGCCATGATTAGTAGAACAAGAAACAAAACCCAAAAATAATGTTCCTATAACTACTAGGATGTGGTGGTAAAACGCTCACAGTAAAGCAAAT
Source organism: Triticum aestivum (assembly GCF_018294505.1). Classification (NCBI taxonomy): domain Eukaryota; kingdom Viridiplantae; phylum Streptophyta; class Magnoliopsida; order Poales; family Poaceae; genus Triticum; species Triticum aestivum. Next base: position 2,055 of record NW_025249336.1, on the reverse strand, counting down.
ATCAATGTCTTACAAGTTCTTACCATGCAGCAGGCGGTGATCGGCAACCAGCGGTGTCAAGTAACTCCGAATATTGTGTAAAGCGATTGCCAGGGGAGCGTACGTATACACGGTGTAGAAATATGTGGAGCTGGGTTGGCTATATATGGTAGCAAAAGATTAGCAATAATCAATTCAAAGATGCAATGTTGAATAAACGCTCAACGACGGTACTGTGCTGGTCCTAGGCTAGACCGTACTAGAGACGCGAGCCTAGAACACTAATGAGGTCACGGCGTAGCACAACTAGCATCAATGAAGGATACTAAGTAGCTCTTGACAGCAAGATATAAGTGAATATCGCAATGGCAGTGAAGATAATGATGAAAAACAACTGCCAAGCAGGATATACAACAACTCTCTCTCCAACTTTCCTCTTGAAAAGTTTAAGACAATTTTCTGATAAATTCTTTCAAAGAATGCTATTAACTCAAGCTTTCCAATGCAAAAAGAATCACTCAATTCCGAGTTGATATGAGGAGTCAAAGAATTCTAAAACTGGCCTGAAAAATTGGAACAAGCTGTGTTCATGAACTTCGGAGGGCAAAAAGACCTATTTAGAAGCCTAATTTTAGGTGTCAAATATTGAACTGGCTTCTGCAACTATTTAGATGCGGCTCGTGGCTAGCTTCAATTTGAGTACTCACGGAGCCAAAACGGACTTCGTATGAGGAAGATACACCTGTTTTACTTAACAGTGCGCAAAACAGATTCCAATCCGAATTCAGGTACGAGATTGATTCTAGATAGATCCAATTTTTTTTCTTCTCTCTTTTTTTTCTCACGCTTTTTTTTTCTTTTTCTTCTCTCTCTTTTTCTTTTTTTTTCTTTCCTTTTTTCTCTTTTTTTTCTCTCTCTTTTTTTCTCCCTCTTTCCAAGACAAACTAGATAAGATGCAGATTGGATTAGGCGAAGATGTGAATGACCTCAACTATGATTATGACAATGAACAGTGCGTAGCACGTGGTGGAAATTAATAGATGGGATGATGGACGGCGGAAGGGATAATTATGCAGCGGCGGCGTGACTAATGTGAACAGAACTCGAAACTCTAAAGGAACTAGACACTAAGACCAGCAACTGACACGACGATGCAACCGATAATTCAACTATGCAAGCAATGAATAGAAAATTGCAAAGGCTCAGACTGGCTTGGATAAAGGATGAACAGATCTAACTTTTTTTTTGTGGCTTTTTCTTGGACAATAGGTAAGAAAAAAAAATCTAATCTAGGAAAACTGGAAATTCTCACCGAGCAACTTGAAAACTGATACCACTTCATAGAGGCAAAGGTGTCCCGATCTTTCGATGAGATGATAACTATCGATTTGGTGGAGATGACTTTGATGATCCGACTACAAACGTGCACGACGTTGCGCCTTAGCAATCGCTAAACCAACTCCGAGAGGTTATTGACCACGCCGGAGCACAATCAACCTGACCACGAAGGTCTATTCCTGCAAGCAACCGAAGAACAAGCAAGAATATGATAAAAGCAATCTGAATATTGCGAGTATATATGAAGTATTGATAAAGGTGGGGATCCGTAAGCGGTCTTGGTCTGGTCGTTGGACACAAACGAAGTACACGAAGTTGCAATGGCTAACTTTTAACTAAACAAATCCCAAAGTCTAAACGATGCCCTAAGGGCTGTATATATGGAGGAAGAGGGGGGAATTTCGTGGCCCTTGGTGGAGGGGTCCGAAATCAACCCTATCTCTTGTTTCCCCACACATACGGACTCTAAAAATAGCCTATACTTATGTATTTCGAAATTACATGGGCCTGGCCCAATAATAAGGTGCCGCAGCACCTAAAATAGCCTCGGGACGAAATTTAGGAAGTGGCATCTTGTATATTTCGTCCAAGGCTTCATGCACCCATTATGGTGGCTTCAAAGTCCTGAAATCATCACTTGCAACTCCGTTCTTGTTCCCCTTGCGCATGCCATCATCTCCATGCTTGTTCTTGCTCCAATGTTCATCCTTCTCCAAGCTAGGCCCTTCATTTGTAAGC
>NW_025249335.1:0-2254 GCF_018294505.1 Triticum aestivum | reverse complement strand
TTCCAAAGATCTGCTATAAATCAATATGTCATCAAAGTAAACTACCACAAATCGTCCAATGAAAGCACGTAAAACTTCGTTCATTAATCTCATGAAAGTACTAGGTGCATTAGTTAACCCAAAAGGCATGACTAACCACTCATATAATCCAAACTTAGTTTTGAATGCTGTTTTCCATTCATCTCCCAATTTCATACGAATTTGATGGTATCCACTACGCAAATCAACTTTGGAGAATATTGTAGAGCCACTCAATTCATCAAGCATATCATCTAGCCTAGGAATAGGATGACGATAACGAATAGTAATATTATTAATGCCTCTACAATCAACACACATACGTGATGTACCATCCTTTTTCGGCACTAGAATAATAGGAACAGCACAAGGACTAAGGGATTCGCGTATATAACCTTTGTCGAGAAGCTCTTGTACTTGACGCATAATCTCCTTCGTCTCCTCTGGATTGGTACGGTATGGTGCACGGTTTTGGCAGTGAAGCACCGGGAATTAAGTCAATCTGATGCTCAATCCCTCGAATATGCGGTAATCCCGGTGGCACGTCTTGTGGAAAGACGTCAGCGAACTCCTGCAAAATGTTAGTGACAGCAGGAGGCAAAGAGGAAGGCACGTTGATGAGGACATGACTACCTTGGATATGACCAAAAATATTGCATATATGCATATTTGTCAGGTGATTTCTAGTGCAAACTATTCAATAATCTATTTATGTTATCCAGAACAAAAATACTTCACACACTTTTGTGTTTTGTCTAATTGCAGGTGTATGGGACATTTGTACAATCCACATATGAAGATAAGGAAGAAAGAGATGTTTATTTGCTGTCCAAAAAGTTCTCTCACGTCACTTTTGGCCCAAGAGAAGATAGAGTCCAAGTCTCTCACGTTCTGGATTCAGATTCGGACTGCACAGACACACCTGACTCAAAACGCACACAAGTTTTTCATACGCACTCCGAATTGGGTGATTCTTTTTTTGTTGGAAACTAGATTTCGTGCACTTTCCAACCCAATTGGAATCACCATCAAATTCGTCCGGAGCGTTGAGTTGTGGACAAAACAATCTGATGCTGCAGCAGAATCCGAGTCAAACTACAAGTCCAAAGGTGTTACATCACCTCCACTTGGGCCCATTGGCCTTGTACGACCTAGATTTAGTTTTAGGCTGCCTTGGGACGTCCTCCCACCTCCTTGGCCGCCACCCCTTGCTCCTATATAAGTAGATCCATCTAGTAGCTTTTCCTTGGGATTTGTTTAGTGAAAAGTTAGCCAACGCAACTTCGTGTACTTCGTTTGTGTCCAACGACCAGACCAAGACCGCTTTCGGATCCCCACCTTTATCAATACTTCATACATATTTGCAATATTCAGATTGCTTTTATCATATTCTTGCTCGTTCTTCGATTGCTTGCAGGAATAGACCTTCGTGGTCAGGTTGATCGTGCACCGGCGTGGTCAATAACCTCTGGAGATTGGTTTAGCGATTGCTAAGGCGCAATGTCGTGCACGTTTGTAGTTGGATCATCAAAGTCGTCTCCACCAAATCAATAGTTACCATCTCATCGAAAGATCGGGACACCCCCGCCTCTATCAAGTGGTATCAGTTTTCAGGTTGCTCGGTGAGAATTTCCAGTTTTCCTAGATTAGATTTACTTTCTTACCTATTGTCCAAGAAAAAGCCACAAAAAAGAGTTAGATCTATTCATCCTTGGTCCAAGCCAGTCTGAGCCTTTGCAAATTTTTTTCATTGATTGCATAGTTGAATTATCGATTGCATCGTCGTGTCGAGTTGCTGGTCTTAGTGTCTAGTTCGTTTAGAGTTTCGAGTTCTGTTCACATTAGTCACGCCACCGCTGCATCATTATCTCTTCCGCTGTCCACCACCCATCCATCAATTTCCACCATGTGCTACCCACCATTCATTGTCATAATAATAGTTGAGATCGTTCACATCTTCACTTGATCCAATCTGCATCTTATCTAGTTTGTTTTGGAAAGAGGGAGAAAAAAGAGAGAAAAAAACGAGAGAAAAAAAAGGAAAAAAAGTCAGAGAAAAAAAAAGGAGAGAAAGAAAAAAAAAGTGTGAGAAAAAAAAGAGAGAAGAAAAAAAAACAAAAAAATCGGCACAAACTTTTTCAGAGGAAAGTTGGAGACAAAGTTGTTGATATATCCTGCTTGGCTGTTGTTTCACCTCATTATCTTCACTGCTGTTGTGATCTTCACTTATATCTTG
>NW_025249334.1:0-2254 GCF_018294505.1 Triticum aestivum | reverse complement strand
TCCCCAACACTCAACTCTCTCTCATAGGATTTGGATCTGGTGGAAAGAAGATTTGAGTGGAAAGCAACTTGGGGAAGGCTAGAGATCAAGATTCATATGGTAGGAATGGAATATCTTGGCCTCAACACATGAGTAGGTAGTTCTCTGTCAGAAATAGGATGCTGGAAGTGTAGGCTTGTTCTGATGGCTCTCTCCACGAATGAAGAGGAGGTGGAGGGGTATATATATAGCCTCCACACAAAATCTAACCATTACACACAATTTACCAAACTCAGTAGGACCGAATCAACAAACTCGGCCAGACCGATTTAGTAAACCTAGTGACCGTTAGGATTTTCGGTGGGACCGAAACGCAACTCGGTGAGACCGATATGGTTAGGGTTAGGGCATAACTTAATCTCGGTGAGACCGATTACACAAAGTCGGTGGGACCGATTTTGGTAATTAGCTAACCAGAGAGTTGGTCAGGAAAACTCGGTGGGACCGATTACTCAAACTCGGTGGGACCAATTTTGGTAATAAGTTAACAAGAGAGTTTGCATTGTAATCTCGGTAGTACCGATTACTCAAACTCGGGGAGACCGATTTTGATAATGGACATACGCAGAGAGATTACAATCCCATCTCGGAGAGACCGAGATCCCTATTAGTAAGACCGATTTGCCTAGGGTTTGTGGCAGTGGCTAAGACATCCAAACTCGGTGGCGCCGGATAGAAAGAATCGGTATGGCCGATTTTGGCTTTGGGTTTAGGTCATTTGTGGATGTGAGAAAGTAGGTGAGGGTTTTGGAGCATATCACTGCAGCAGAGACCCCCCTGTAGACTTTCTTTCACTGCCTCAGATCATCTTCCCCGTTGCCAGCAGCCATGCAAACTGCATTACCATCATCGACTGAGCAGATGAACCTGAGGACTACACAGTTCTGGAAGAGAGGTTGCATTCTTTCGTGTTTGCTTACGTTATACATCGGTTATTATTACGTGCTACTTTATTGTTCAAACTTGAGTTTTGAAATGCCCATGGGTCTCATATCAAGCCAGCAACGAATAGTATCTGTCTACTATCTGGTTGACCTGGGGTCTTCTATGTGGTTCATGTTGGGTGGGCAACAAACAATAGATGATCCATTGTCTATCTTTTAAACTAAAGCTATAATCTACCTGCTATCATTAGTTTTGGATCCATCCACTCGTTTGCTACCATCAGTCTTGATTTTTGCATGCACCCCTTAGGCCTTACAACATCTAACTATTTTTTAATTATGCATGTCAGATATTCTACACAATCGTACTGAACATGTAAAGAAAAAGAGAAGACCGTTGCGTGGGAATATAATGTCATGCAGACGCCGCTCCATGGTGGGCGAAGTGCCCCCCCCTCCTGCATTTCCGGATTGTATTACAGAGGAAGATAACTGTTACATGGGGATTCAGAAGGAGCCGACCATGCCTGTTTACCACCTGAGGTGTTTGCTCTAACCTGGCATGCTAATGTTGGTCATATCATGCATATGGCGCCTTGCATTGCTTACATTATACATCTTATATGTCATCAGCTTAGTTTAGATTTGCTTTGTGTGAATGCCACCTGTTTGGTTTCTATATCATACTCCCAGCATTCCTAAATATTTGTATTTTTAGAGGTTTCAACAAGTGACTACATACAGAACAAAATGAGTGAATCTACACTCTAAAATATGTCTATATACATCCGTATGTGGTAGTCCATTTGAAATCTCTAAAAAGACAAATATTTAGGAATGGAGGGAGTATATGGGAATTATGCAATGCCATCTTCTTTAGCCAGTCATATACGTGAATCATGCAATGCCATCCTGTTTAGCCAGTCATCGTATATGTGAATTGTATCATGTCATATTTTTTTCCATAATGTATTCCATTTGTCAATGATGTTTATACATTCAACTACTCTTCCTATGCATCAGCCATTTGAGTCGGTCATGGGAAAATCTGGAGTGAAAACAAGGTCTTCTGAGCAGTCAGTGCTACCTTTCATGTAGATTTCTTGCTGGTTACAGATAGCTCCTCAGAGGAGGATTTAGAGACAGATGACCAGTCGTATCCCCCCCCCCCCCGAGGTGCATTCTCTAACTTGACTGGGTTATATTGCTCATATAATGCATATGGTGTCCTGCATTGCCATGCCATCTGCTTAGATTAGACATGCTTTGTGTGAATGCCTCATGTTTGCTTTCTACATCAGATATGTGAATTATGCAATGGCATGTTTTTC
>NW_025249333.1:0-2254 GCF_018294505.1 Triticum aestivum | reverse complement strand
AGCCGCAACTCAGGACACCCAGTCCTCACCGTATTCTCCTTGAACTAAGACCATGCAGGCCTCGTCCAATCACTCGTGGTAAGTCTTCAGGTGACTTCCAAACCTTCACAGACTTGGTCACTCGGCGATCCACAATTCCTCTTGGATGCTCTAGACCTTGACGCCTAACCGTCTGGAAGAAGCACAGTCTTCAAAGGTAACAAGCGTCGGATCCACGCAGGATCAATTTCTTCAGTGATGCTCAATCACTTTGGGTTTGTGGGGGTTTGGTTTTGGGATTTTCCTCACTTGATGATTTTCGCTCAAAGTCCTCGGAGGATGGGTTGCTCTCAGATGACAAGTGTCAAGTTCTCTCGGAGCAGCCAACCAACTAGTGGTTGTAGGGGGCGGCTATTTATAGCCTAGGGAGCAGCCCGACATGATAAGACATAAATGCCCTTCAATGATATGACCGTTAGGTGGATAAGATATTTTGGACAGCCGGCGCGCAGCACAGCAACGGTCGGAAATTTGACTCTCAAATTTCTCAGGGCTATCATGTTCCTCACTGTGTAGGCAATTCGCACTGGCGAATTCCTAACTTCTCAGTCAGAGCAAAGTCCTCAGTGACCAGAAGAACTGCGTCTCTGTCACTGAAGAATTTGACTGAACTGTATGAGATTTCCAATGGCTTCACTCGAAGGGATTGGTAGGTGTAGGATTTTGAGTTGAGCATCACATGGAAATTTTTCCTTAGTATTTCCTCGACCCCCTTTAACAGTACGGTGTTTCCTATGACTCAAGAAAGAGAAAATGAAACTACGAAAACAAAAGTCTTCACGCTTCATATTCCTCGAATGAATATCAAGTCTTCAAGGTCACACCAATTTCTTCACTTTCAAAGTCTTCAGAAAGTCTTCAGAATATCAAAGTCTTCAGTTGAAGAACTTCATTTTTAGGGGTCGACTTTCTCTGTAAATATCAAACTCCTCATAGACTTATAGACCTGTGTACACTCACAAACGCATCAGTTACTTAACCTATAAGTCTTCAATACACTAAAATCACTAAGAGGCACTAGATGCACTTACAGATTGGTTAAGTCTCGATCGACTGAGACCTAGCCACAGGCTTTTACCAAAAAGAAATAGTAGGATTATGCTCGCTAAGCCAAACTAAGACCATGTACCATTAATCATTATGCTTAACTTCATGGGGGTGACAGATAAGTAGCACAACTAGCAAAGTTAGTAATCCACGTTACTACCACATGCGTCATCTTTGATACGTCACCTGACCGGTTTAGCATCCACCAAATGATGACATTTGCTAATCGCTCGGTTCACACGGGTGAGTTCAAAAACCACCTGTGATAGGTGGTGGGTGACGGTGGATTTCAGATCAATGATGTGGCTCACCGATGTGTATTTTCATAAAGCACTTGTCAGATATGAAACTATCACACGTGGACACATTTTTTAACCAATGCATTATACATGAACCACACTAGTGGTCTACCAGATAGCAATACGTTTCTTTGTTTGAAAAGAGGAGTGCCCCCAACCTTTACATCATCACGATGCATTGGTGTTTTTAGGTATTGTGTCCTATTTTTATCGGTTATGGCGGCTTTTATACTTTTTCACTTTTGTTTACGTACCTGAGATGGTACTCGTTTTTTACACTATGTTTGATTAAACAAATGATCGTGTGCATTGCTGGATTCTTTTCGGAAAAAAAGAAAAACACACACATAAATATACATTATTTGGCATCTCAAACACACGATGGGTGAGAAAGAGGGAGAGAGAGATATTTTCTTGAGTTGTACACAACTCTTCAACTTTTCTTCCACTTTTTATTCTTTGCACACAAAAAAAGAAGCACCATCTGGTTAATTCATTTTGGGCTTGCCCTTCTCGTTTGGATCATAGGATATGACTGCATACACGGCCTGCACGATATCTCCGATGACGAGCAGGATTGCGGTGACAAGGGCGAGGAGTGTCCACGGGCTCCTGAAGTACTTGCTCTTGAGGTTTGACCAAGCCTCATAGAGAAAGACACGCAAAGGGTTGCTGCAGTAATGGTGATCCACGTCCTGACGCACCTGGAACAACTGACTCTTCCAATTCTTGGACACGTCTCTGGTGAGGCTGTTGAAGAGCCTCACCACAGCGTTGTCGTCGTCAGCGAGGTCGTGCTCCAGGATCCCCTTCCTCTCCAGTAGTTGCACGTCGTCGGCAGAGTTGATGAGGTCCTTGACGAACAACAC